>NW_020837969.1:6759714-7044215 GCF_003676395.1 Aethalodelphis obliquidens
AAAAAAAAAAAAAAAAAAAAAAAAAAAAATTAAAAGGACATACACTGAGATTTTAATGACTTTTAGGCTGAGATTATAAGTGATTTATAGAGGGAGAGATTTATTATTATTATTTTTAACATCAAACATAAGGTATTCAATTTAGGAGAAAAAACTCTCTAAATATAATTAAAATCTTCTTTGTAGGTGATTTATAATATCTCTCGATTGTCGATAGTGTGGTTTTCTTTGGTATTTGGAAGTATCGTTGTTCTGTGTCAAACCTCCCAAGGTTTTTATGAAGCACTATTCAGTTTCCTTATTCTCTCCCATGTCTGTGTACCTTTTTCTGGAAGCCTCTATTTGGTACCTCAGATAGGGAAGGCACATATTGATGCTGTGGTTTATGACTGCTGGCACTCACGGAAATAGGAATATAAAGTGAGGCTTAACACTTGGCTATCTAACCCCTATCTGCCCTGGGAAGTTAGTACCAAGAAGGGAAGATGTGACATATCCAGGCAAAATGGTTTAAATAGCGAGACAGGCCCTACTTGCTAAAAAGAATGTGGTCCAGCATGTAGGAGATTCCCGACCCTCGAGAAGGAACTTCCAGAGACCTTTCTGAATCCCCAAATTCACAAATACGATTAAAGCAAGAACTGTGCCTACGGTGCTCAGGCCACGATGAGTAGATTGCAATGCTTTCCTATGACGTGCCAAGAGATGACAAATATATCCGAATGAAAATCTAGAAAAGTATTCGTCTTCCTGGACCACATACGATATTACTGATGCTAATATTAACTCGAAGACGGGAACAAGAACTCTGTACTCATTTTCAACTTTGTTTCGTCCGCTATGAAAGGAAAGCATAAATATCAAGGAAAATTGGCTCCGCGTGTACTCCCACTGCACCTGCATAGGGACACCAACAGAGGAAGGTCCCTATCATCTTTAAAAGATGTGAGGGAGGTGCCCTTTCTGGGTCACTAACATGTATTTTGCAAAAAGCCAACTAACATTATTGTTAATGAGATTCCTTACCTGTAGCTTAAGGGAGAAAAGATTTTGCATATTTCTTTTGCAGGAAACACCAAGCTCAATACACCATGAAAGATCCAGATTTTAAGCAAGTGTCTCATCTACACATGGACGCTTGGAAGTGTCACTTGGTTGGTTTCCTTCCCCACCCCCGCCATGTAAGCGCTCTTCAGAAGGCAGGGGCTGCAGGCCGCTTTCACCGGGCCGCATGCACACGGCATCAAGGTCAGGTTTGTTGTGCCGCATACACGTGGCATGTACAGTTGTCGGTGGCTGGTGGGGGGCAGATCCTCTTAATCATCTTCAATGTGCGACTTCTCATTTTCCCCCCTGCCCCATAGCACCTATCTCTCTTCATTATAATTGCTTTGTCCTGGCTTGTCCTCCAAATGGAGTGTCAAGCACCCACCATAGCATGGGGTACAGACTGGGCATTTGAACAATACTTATGGAATGAATGAGACCGTGCTTTCCCCAGTTCTGCTATCTGTCTTGAGCTAAAAACATAGTCATTCATGACTGAAGTACTGATGTCTTATTTTTTTCAAATTTTGGTAAAATGCACATAACATACAACTTACCCCTTTAACCGTTTTTCAGTGTACAGTATAGTGGCATTAAGTACATCTCCATCGTTGGGCAACCGTCACCACCATCCATCTCCAGGACCTATCTTCCCCAGTTGAAATTCTATATCCATTAAACGCCAATTTCCCATTCTTCCCTCCTCCTGGAAACTACCATTCTACTTTATGTCTATGAATTTGACTATTCTAGGAATGAATCTACAACTTTGTGTAGTGACTGAATTTTATACATTTCCATTGGAGAGTCTACAGTTCTGCCACCAATTGTAGGAAAGTTCACCTTTAATGTGTTGATTATTGATAACATATAACAAGTCCTAACAGAGGGTCTCTTCTTGAGTTGTTGGTTTATGGCATTTAAAAAGGAAAGTTATTTTCCATTATTGGGTATAGAATTTAAGATATATCAATAAGATATACCTTATTCATTATGTAATGGATTTTCTATACACATTATCATTATTGCTTTAGTGTATTTGATTTGCTATGGACTGAAAAAGGTAAATTTAAAGGACTCCACACCGAGGGGAGGACTTCCATTCCCAGTCCAGCCAGTAAGGTGCTTAGAAGTCTCTGCTCCACCCTAGCAACGAGTAAAAAGCTGAACAAAATGAAATGCCAGCAACTCTTCTTAGATATGTGAGAGAAGTGAGGTCACAGAGCAAACCACTGCTCCCAGGTTTGGAAAGACCAACAGACAGATACAGAGAATCACAAGTTACTGGAGCAGGAACTCAGGAGCTGAAGTAGCTGTGGGAACCACGGCTGGGGCAGGAAAACCTGAACTGTTACTGATGAAGCGCTGGAGGCTGTGTGGGCACTGACAGGTAAACGCTCTGGGGAACCCAGTCATCGGGAGCCCCTGCCCTTTTGTGAGTTTTCCCTTGTGGACCTTTCCCAGGTGCTCACAGCGAATATCAGGGGAAAACTCCCTCGTGCTTACAGCAAGAGCAGGGAAAAGGAGTGGTTTAAAATACGCCAGAGGGCTTCCCTGGTGGTGCAGCGGTTGAGAGTCCGCCTGCCGATGCAGCGGACGCAGGTTCTTGCCCCGGTCCGGGAAGATCCCACATGCCGCGGAGCGGCTAAGCCTGTGAGCCATGGCCGCTGAGCCTGCGTGCCCGGAGCCTGTGCTCTGCAACGGGAGAGGCCACAACACTGAGAGACCCGCGTACCGCAAAGTTAAAAAAAAAAAAAAATACGCCAGAGCACTGTGTTCTTAGCAATGTCTGCCCTCAGGAGAAATTAATTTTTAATTTTTATTTATTTTTATCTTTTGCAGTATGCGGGCCTCTCACTGTTGTGGCCTCTCCCATTGCGGAGCACAGGCTCCGGGCGCGCAGGCTCAGCGGCCATGGCTCACGGGCCCAGCCGCTCTGCGGCACGTGAGATCTTCCCGGACCGGGGCACGAACCCGCGTCCCCTGCATCGGCAGGCGGACTCTCAACCACTGTGCCACCGGGGAAGCCCAGGAGAAATTATTTGACCAGAACCTGCTGGGCTTATATCAGAGCCTAACTGAGCCAGAGGAAGGGAAATACCCCACTGTAGTCCCTCCATGATTCCTACCAGCTGACATTCTGGAGACGGTATAAGATCGAGGGTCGTCAGGGGCGGGGAGGAAGGTGGAATGACTAGGAGCACAGAGGAGTTTTAGGGCAGTGAAAATACTCTGTATGACACGACAGTGATGGATACATGTTGTCGGGCTGCAGGTCTACGGGGCACCTACAAGGCCTGCGCTTGCCCAGCTTGAAGACCGAAGAAAGAGCCCGGAGTCAGCATCCGTGACAGCAATGGTTTCACGGGTGGGAGAACGTAAGTTCCTGGAGTGACACCCACCGTGGGCAGCGGATGGTGGGCAGGACAAGGTGGCTGTCTTTGCTCCTGGGGGGCAGGGGCGCGGGGCAGACGGGGACAAGGAGATCACCAGTTACAGGGGAATGGACATCGGGTGGACGCATTAGTCACCAGGGACACCGGCAGGGGTGGCCCACTGCTCACCGCCCCTTAGATAAGGACCAACAGCAGCTGGGACCTGGGGCAAGTAGGTAGGAAGGTCAGTCGTGTGGGGAGGTGTAGCTGAAGCAGGTCCTGGCCTGGCAGGGGATGGACAGAGGGCAAGAGAGCAGCCATTCTCGGTGGACTGACCACACACACGTCATGGTGCATCTGTCAAAGCCCATAGAACGCACACCCAGTGAACCCTAATGTAAACTGTGGACTTTGCTGGGTTCTCTGACTGTCACTGATGTTGACAGGAGGGGTGGCTGTGCACGTGGGGAGGGGGAGGGAACCCTCTGTACTTTCTGCTCCAATTGGCTGTAAACTCCAAATTGCACTAAAAGATAGTCCATTAAAAACATATTTTTAACTATTAACTACGTGACCTCTTTGCTTCCTTTCTCTGCTTTATTATTTTGTTAATTAGTAACGCTCGTATTTTTATTCAAAGGTTACTTTTATACCATCCTATAATTACCTCAGGACTCCATTTCTTTAACATGTATCAGTTCCGTTCAAAGAACAATGATACAATTGGGGTGTTTACTCTGCCTCCCCAATCTCACTCTGCAGCCACTTACCTTATATTTATTAATATGATTATTCCTAGTTTTGTCTTGTACAATTATATATGGTTTTTTTTGTTTGTTTGTTTTTTTGCGGTATGCGGGCCTCTCACTGTTGTGGCCTCTCCCGTGGCGGAGCACGGGCTCCGGACGCGCAGGCTCAGCGGCCATGGCTCACGAGCCCAGCCGCTCCGCGGCATGTGGGATCTTCCCAGACCGGGGCACGAACCTGTGTCCCCTGCATCGGCAGGCGGGCTCTCAACCACTGCGCCACCGGGGAAGTCCTATTATCTATGTTTATGCTTTAATTACCTTATCAGCTTTAAGCTATATTTGAACCCCTCCTCCCACCAGCTCTTGAGGGTTAAGCATTCAATGAACTTGTTCTCATTTCCCATCTTTTTTCCCTTTCCGGCCACACTTCTCCTAACTGGACGCTTTCCATGTTGTTTCAGGGCCTACAACGTACGTATCACAGTCTCGCACCCTAGTCCCGGTATTTGTTTATGTCTTGGCTCTCTATTTAAACACCACAGGGGTTTTTGTTTTCGCTGTTATTTGCCTAAGTCATTTGGCTGAATTTCAGCCTTTATTAATTTCCTCAGGAAGTCTCATGGGAACAATGTTGTCTGGTGTAGTTTTCATACTTAGGGACAAATTCTGGCTGCTGCGGAGACAGACAGCACACCTGCCTCACCTGAGTGCTTCCTGATGCTTTGGTTTACCTGCGCCACCCTGGGGGTCTCCCCCGGCCAGCCGTGCTCTTCTCAGCTCCCACCCACGATGCAAAGAATGGATAGAAACTGGTGCCTTGTTCCTTCACCCTCGGAAGGTGCATTTGTGCTGCTGTATTTTAACATTCACCTCTTGCTGCTGTGCCCTCTTCTTCTTTTTATTTTGTTTAATTTTATAAATTTATTTATTTATTTTTGTTTTTGGCTGCGTTGGGTCCTCGCTGCGGCACGCGGGCTTTCTCTAGCTGTGGCGAGCGGGGGCTACTCTTTGTTGCGGTGTGTGTGCTTCTCATTACAGTGGCTTCTCTTGTTGGGGAGCACGGGCTCTAGGCATGTGGGCTCAGTAGTTGTGGCGCACGGGCTCTAGAGCGCAGGCTCAGTAGTTGTGGTGCATGGGCTTTGTTGCTCCGTGGCATGTGGGATCTTCCCGGACCAGGGCTCAAACCCACGTCCCCTGCATTGGCAGGCAGATTCTTAACCACTGCGCCACCAGGGAGTCCCTTTTGCAGTGTATACATAATTTGCAGTCTGTGGGTTGGATCTGTCTCCTAGTTTGACTGGAAAAAAAATGGAGTTTACAAGATGGCTTTGTTCTCCTTATTGCTTTTTTATGATTTCCAGGAGGAGAGGAGAAGAATGCTGACTCGCAAAGATTTGTTTGCATGGACGCTCAGAAGCTTTTAAGTTCCAAGTATATGGCTCTCTTTTTGTTGTACTTTTGGGATGTTTACTTCTAATTTTCTTGCTTTATGGTCAAAGAACATGGTCGATTCAATGACACTGGTGGAGAATTTCTGTGCTACTCAGCGCCTAAGCAGTTTTCTTTTTGTTTTGGCCTCACCATGCGGCATGAGGGATCTCCAACAAGGGATGGAAACCGTGCCCCCTTCATTTGGAGCACGGAGCTGTAATCACTGGACCGCCAGGGAGGTCCCTGCCTAATCAGTTTTTATAAATGTTCCATGTGTACTTGAAAAGAAAATGTATTTTCTGATCAGTGGGTGCAGGGTTCAATATATGCTCATGAGTTTGTTTATTGTTTTGTTTACATTTTCTCTATCCTTTAATTATTTTTTCTGCTTGTTCTATCATTTGTGAAGAGTGGTAAATTACAATCTCCACCATGACTGTAGATTTGACCATTTTCCTTGTAATTTTCTCATTTTTTTTTGGTATAGGCTTTGTATTGTGTTTGTTATTTGTATAGGTTTTGAGGCTATGCTGTTTATGTCACAAAAGTACGCAAGTTTTTGATACCTAAAATGGACTGACTTGGCTGGTAGAGTAGAAAGCCAGAGAGGGTGGGACTGGTGTCAGGATGGTCCTAGAGGGCCCACCTCCTGAATTGGTCTTTGTGGGTGTCCTCACTGGGACCCAGCAGGGAGGACTGCCCAGGGGTCAAGAGGTCAAAGTCGTGGTCTGCATCATGAGTCTAACAGACACTTGGAGGCATTTACTGGTCTCGTCTTTCCTCATGTTCTTACTTCCTTTCCAGCAGCTTCATTTCTGCCCAGATTGGTCTGTTTTTCTCCATTTCCTTCGAATATAATTTTTCTGTCCCAATTCTTGCCTTTGTCAGATTGTATGTCTCCTCCGTGTTTCTTTCTGAGAACTTTGAAAGCTCCAAATAAAAGTGCATGTATTTATGTGGAGTGAATAATGCATGAACCCATTCTTTTCAGCGCATGAAATTGCTCTCTGTATAATGTCACTCATTAATCTCTATGGTGAAAGCGGTGGGAGAAGGTCGATAGGGTTCAAGGCAATTAGTAGTTGATTAGCACCTGAGAAGCTAAATAAAAGGACACGTTTTCCCCCATGGGCTTGAGTTGATAAAACCAGAATTCTTGCTGGAGGCAAGTCATAGTATTCAGGATGGTGATGGGGAAAAATCTTTATGTTAATATGAGCAGAAATCAAGGTAAATATGTATTTGGGAAAAGAGACAGGAACCATTCCGAAGTATTCATTATAAAATGTTTTGTTAAAGAATATCTGTCACCAGAAATCTAATATCTTTGTAAACAGTTAGTGGTAAAAATGTGTAATAGTGATATTGCAACACCAGTTAAGCCTCCTGTTTTCCCAGTATAGTCAGGATCTTAAAGGGGGCTACTTCTCTTCGGGATCTTTTCAGATAGACTCACAAAAGCCAACTTTCACTGGAAATAGTTTTGTGCAACTGAATGGTGACAGGGCTGAGATAGCTGAGAAGTGGGGACAACCCTCCCCCAGGAGGTAAGAGCATGGGGTGTCATTCATAGTTTTTTCTGGAGCCTTACACACAACTGAACACCAAAGATGCCCAATATATCCTCTTGAAAAGGAAGAGGGGCAGAGATTTCCAGTGGATGTAAACGGCTTCACCCTGGACTCAATTTTTTCTCTGCTTTCTGTTCTTCCACACTCTGAACCTCTTATTCGTCTCCTGTAACCGAGCAGGACCCTACGAGGCCTTCCCAGAACAGACCCCCACCTGTGTCCTCCACCTGCCTTTTGTCTGTAGAAAAACTTTGGTCAAAGAATAAATTTCATCAGAGAAGCGAGAAAACGCAGAAAGAAAGGAAAATAGTCAAGCAAGAAGAAATAATAATACTCTAGCCACTGAACAAAGTCAAGGACGTTCAGCTCTTCCTCAAGGACCGTAGATAACACTCTGAGCCATGTCCTTTGAGCTGTTTTGCAGATACTGAAACTCCCAGCAGGTGGAAGAAGTTAACTGCATGCTGCCCACCAGCACGTAGACCGCAGACCGGGTGGCGCCAGAAGGCCGATGATGCTGATTCCCCATTACCTCACCACCAACCAATCAGAAGAATGTCCACGAGCTGATCACGCCCTGCTCCTTGAACACTGTAAGACTCCTCACTACCCCTTCCGGGTGGGACACACAGTCTTGAGGGCGGTAGCCCGCTGTGGCCCCCTTCCCCTGGCAAAGCAATACAGCTGTTTCTTTCCACTTCACCCCAAACTCTGTCTCCGAGATTTAGCCCGGCACCGGTGCACAGAGGCCTGATTTCAGCAACACTCCTTCAAATGGGGTGAAAAAAGGAGGGCTACAGGCTAGAACTGTTTTCAGTCTGAAACTGAACCAGAGGCCGGATCACAAATTGCAGTGCACAGACCACCAGCACCCCTCCGTGGGGCGGTCCCTGGGAGCGCACGACCTCTGGGTGACCCTAGGGCTGGATCCCAGCTCCAGGCTTCCAGCCCCTCCCTGCCCCGCCCGTCCTGGGGATGCAGCTCTGCCCACTGTCCCCTCAGCCCAGCCCCCAGTGGGCAGGTGATGCCGAGACCACGGAGATGGGGACGGGACTGACCCCCATAAAACCCCTACAGAAATTGCAGGCTCTGGCGGGCAGGCGTGCGTGGAGAGTTCCTGGTCTTACGGCGCCCAAGACAAGCCTCAAGCGTAAGTTCCTTCTGCCACCCGCCACCTCCCATTGCCGCCTCCCCCCACCCCTTCCTGCACCGTCTCTCTCCGCCCCCCACCGACGAGGGTCTCTGTGAACCAGCACTTCTCCATGTTCGATTCCAACCAACGTTACCAGAAGAGCTTTAGATGTTTTTACATTTCTATAAAGGCGATACTTAAAATGTAGGGTGGGAGTGGGGACTTTATGTAAAAAAATAGGCGTTCGCAAACAGGGGGCGAGGGAAGAAGTTACATCCTTCTTACAGAATCTCACAGAACTGGTGGTACCTCCGGGAAGCTGCCCCTCCGGTTAAAACCTCAGAGGTTTAGGAATTTCAACCGGAGTTTGATATGCAGGCCACGAGGAAAATATTTGAATTTCAGCTTCTTCCTTCCCCAAACCTCTTCCCTATTCTCTGCCAGCATCTGGGAGTCATTTCTTAAAGTGGGATATCATTAAATGACCAAACACTTACTACAGATTTTCTTTGTGGAATCTCTCATTCCACCTACAGAGTATTTTATTTATTACAGAGAATTTTATGATGATCTTCTGGAACTGGAATGTTTCTCTCCCTGTCCACCTAATATAAAGTCCAGTGATATCAAAAACCACCTAAGTTTCTTTTAAAAAATTTTTATTTTTAAAATTTATTTTATTTTTTAACTAATTATATTGGAGTATAGTTGATTTACAATGTTGTATTAGTTTCAGATGTACAGCATAGTGATTCAGTTATACATATACATATGTTCATTCTATTTCAGATTCTTTTCCCATATAGGTTATTACAGAATATTGAGTAGAGTTCCCTGTGCTATATAGTACGTCCTTGTTGATTTTCTGTTTTATATATAGTAGTGTGTGTATGTTGATCCCAAGCTCCCAATTTATCCCTCCCCCTCCACGTTTCCCCTTTGGTAACCATAAGTTTGCAAAACCACCTAAGTTTCTAAGACTCAGAATCATCTTTGCTTTCTTCTTGGCTTCCCTCCAGGGGGTGCCTGGAGGACTGAGATATAAAACCTTGGTTCTTGTTACATAAACAGTTTTCATTCTGCTGCTGCCCTAATGGGACATCTTATTGGAATAGGAAAAATATACTTTGCTCAAATAACACCTAATGTCCTTTTTTTTAAAAAAAGATTATTTATTTATTTGGTTATGCTGGGTCTTAGTTGTGGCAGGAGGGCTCCTTAGTTGTGGCATGCGAACCCTAAGTTGCGGCATGCATGTGGGATCTAGTTGCCTGACCAGGGATTGAACCCAGGCCCCCTGCCTTGGGAGCGTGGAGTCTTAACCACTGCACCACCAGGGAAGTCCCAACACCTAATGTCCTTTAATGAAACTCCAAACTCCTAGTTTGGTCCTTCTGTGTATACTGCACATGGGTGAGTTTAATAAAATGCAACTAAGTAAAACCTGGCTAATGATGATAATGATAAAAAAGACTAGATATTCCATCACTGTGTATGTACTTTATGCCAACTCTTATGTATCATCCTGACAACAACTTTCCCATAGGAACGTATCACTACTCCTTTCCACATGGGAAGAGGTGAGGCGTAGGGTGACGACCTTGCCCATGTTTCATAGCTAGTGATCCGTGGAGCCAAGATTTACACTCAGGCACCCCCGACTCCAAATCCGCCTCTTAACTCATCCGTCACCAGTCATTTCTTATCCTTAGACCTTCAAGTTTAGGGACCTGGCTAGAAAATCTTAGTAAACAGTTAAGAAAAAAAAAAAAATCTTTATTACCATCATCACGTAATAACCAAGCCAAGGGTTGCCAGTGATCATTTTTCTCTACTTTAATATGCATAGTAATCACAAGGCTATTTTTGGGTAGATCTACCAGTCATAACTTGGAAAGAATCTGTTGGGAAGGATGCTCGAACCTCAGTGGTGGGGTTCATGGCAAAGGGAAGATGGAATTAGGTATAAACAGAGCTGAAGGAGCCGATTTGGTTCTAGACACGATTCCAAAGCCAGCAGACCAAACCTGTAGTCAGAGGCGGTGGTGGTTCTGTTTCATCTGGGTTTGTGCCCATATCTAAGAAGGTCTGATCTGGAGGGACTGGAGCAACAGCGTGAGTCTGAAGACATTGCTCAGTGATGATGTGAGGAGGGAGAAAGGGCTCACGGTTGGGGCTGTGAGTTCTGCTGCTCAGTGATGATGTGAGGAGGGAGAAAGGGTTCACAGTTGGGGCTGTGCGTTCTGCCAGGCTTTGGGGAGCGCCAGCCCCCTGTTTTGAACTTGGGGTACTTGGGATGAGGGGGTCTCCAGCACACTGCAGGAATTCTAAATACCTACAGTCACTGTTAACGGGTGGAGGGCACTAAGCTGAGCTAAGTTCCCGACAGGGCTTCTATTCCAACTCACTGGATGTAAATTAGGTGAATGAGAGGGAAGCTCCTATATCAGGGCTGAGCAAATCAGCAAGGAGAGGAGGCTGTGCAGGTCTGCAGGCACGCGGGCGCTCGGCCTTCCTCCTTACAGCCCAGGGCTGCCGGATATCAGCAAGACTCACGGCAGACTCGCGCCCTGGCGCCACTGGGTCTCCTCACCTGCGCCAGCGTCCGCCCGATGGCCTCGGGACAGGAAGGGCTGAGTCCACACTGACGTCACTGCCGCAGCAGAATGCCAGCCCCCAAGGGAAAGCCCGGAGGTGCACGCTTCGGAGCGACCTTGTGCGACGCCAGGTAAGCTAGCTCACCTGGCGAACCTCGGAGGGCTTCCCTCTGAACTAGAACGAACCTGAACACGGTAAACTGGTCGCGCGAAGCTTGGGGAGCCGTCAAAACCCTTTTGGAAACAGTTGATCTGGTGTGTCTTCTGGTACAAAGTCAGAATTTTCTTTTTTTACCCAAGGGTTATTGGTATTCTGCTCGGTTTTTCCCTTTGAATGCGCGATACTCTCTGAGACTCCGAAGTAACAGTGAGTGTCTGGCTCTCTCATGAATTCTAAACGCACCGTGGGTAACTTCCAGCCGTCTGTACAATCAAAATGTACCCAACTAAAGTCGTTAGAAAATACTAGAAAGTGCTATTTTTAGGTAGCACCTGGCGCTCTCTCTCGCTTTTTTTTTTTTTTTTTCATTCTTTTGTTGATAGGCTAGGCGGCTCTTTTCTGGGAGAGATACGTGATATTAGAAGCTACACTTGAATATAACAGGAAGGCCCACAGAATGTCCTGGCTGCAGGGAAACACCGCAGCTGTGAGCACTTCTGTGATTCTGGACCAAGTTTGGCGGGGGGAGGGGGGTGGAGGATGGTGAACCAGCTAAAAAAATAGCCGAGGTGTGCGAGGTGTGTGGTGTTGGTCAGACGCGGACACTAATGGAAGCGAGGGCGGTTATGTGATTTACTCACCTTCAACACCCAGTGCTGAGCACAATGCCTAAAGTATCTCACTGATACTTTCTTTAATGAGTGAGTGAATTCGGGAACATAGGGTCACAGTTCCAGAATGTTCCTTGTGACCTGGATGACCCTTCCAGCTTGTCTGGGATCGGCCAGTTATTTCACAGTCTGGCCCTGGGGCGGCCTTGCGCGGCGTTGATTTGGGTGTTGAAAGAGATGACCCTCCCTTAGGTGGGAGATTCCACTGCAAGGCTGCAGGTGTTCTGTTGTCTTAGAGTCAAGATTGTTCTGGTTATCTATTATTGTGTAACAAACTACCCCAAACCTACTGACTTAAAAGAGCCATTTGATTCTATCTAAGGATTTTATGGGCCAGGAGTTTGGGCCTGGTCCAGCCTGGGGATTCTTGCGCTATAGGTGGCCCTGATGGGCGTTTCTTTTACATCTCACAGAAGGGCTGGTCCGGAGGGTCCAGAGTAGCTTTCCTCACACGTCTGGTGCCTGGTCTGGGATGACTGGAGGGCAGGGCTCAGCTGCCACTGTGGACTGGACACCTGCCTGTGGTCTCTGCAGCATGGTGGCCCCCGAGGGAGCAGGAAAGGGCTATCAGCTTTTAAGCCTGGGCATGGACACTAGCCATTTTATTTCTGCTCTCTTATATCAGTCAAGCAATCCTAGAGCCCACCTAATTCCAGGGGAGGGGACATCAATCCCCCCTTTCCATGGGAGAAGTGTCCAAGAATTTGTGACCATTTTATTTGATCACAAATAACCCCAAAATAAAACTATGTCAAAATGGCCAAAAGGTGGAAACCATCCAAATGCCCATCCATGAATGAATGGATAAACAAAACGTGGTCTTTCCATACAAAGGAATATTAATCAGCCATAAAAAGAAGGAAATTCTGACGATGCTACAACATGGATGAGCCTTGAAGATGCTGTGCTATAGGTGAACTAAGCCAGTCACAAAAGGACAAATACTGTGTGATTCCTCTAATACAAGGTCCCTAGAATCGTCACATGCATAGAGACAGGAAGTAGAATGGTGGTAGCCAGGAGCTGCTGGAAGGGAGAAACATGAGGAGGGATTATGGAAACGGGGACAGAGTTCCAGTTTGTGAAGAAGAAAAAGTTCTAGGTGGTTGGTGGTGATAGCTGAACAAGAGTGTGAATGTAATTAATGCCCCTGAACAGTATGCTTAAACATGGTTAAGATGGTAAATTTTCTGTTTGTATATATTATCACAAAACCACAATTAAGTAGATTATATTAAAATAAGAAATACATGGCAGGTCTCTGAATTTGAGTGGTCTTTTGTATCTCCATTAGTGTCTGATTTTTTCCAAAGGGCTAAGGGTCTCCATCATGTTTCCTTTCAGGACTGTATCTCCTTAAACGCCTCCTGAGGCTTTGGTACCTAATCTGATCTCCTTTTCAATATGAGATGAACTAGACCCACTGAAATAAGTAGAAGCACAATGGTTCCACTCTTGGCACCAGTTGGGATAAAATGATTAGGTGACTTGTGAGTGTCATTTAAAAATGAAGTCCCTCGAGGACTTTCTTATCCCCAGGAAAATGTACTCCTAAATTATTAGGCGCTGTTTTGTTGCCTTAATAAAATAAATAAAAGAGAGTCACTAAGAAGTGCTTTCACTGGCCTGTCACCATCTATCAGCAGAATCAACACATGAAGCCTCCTCAACCTTGTCACCTTGTATGCAGATTAATTCAATTTTACCCTGTGGTTGTAGCTGCTCCCTCCTAGTGGGTTTAAAGGAAGCAGTAGTAGCAATCTATCTTTTTCTTTTTTATGACTCGAAAATTTTACTACTGCATGTATACTGAACAATAATTTATACACATACCACCAAAGCTCAAGTTCTAGAATTTATATACCAGTACTATTCTCAACAGACACAAACTAAAAATCACTCATATTGTAATACACATTGGAATAAATTAATTAGTAGTTAAATGTTTACACTATGGAATCCTATGCAACAGTGCCAATACATGATCACAACAGCAGGCAACCATATAGGTATATTCACAAACAATATAAAGAATAAAAAAGCCCTATCCAAAAGTGGTTATACTGTGTCATAACATTTATATAAAATACAAAATACAGGGAAAGTGATCTTTTTGTTACATACCAGAACAATAGTAAACCTTAAGGAGAGTTACTGGAATGGGACCAGGGGGCCTCTGGGTGTCTGACAATTTTCTGTGTCTTTATCTAGAAGCTAGGTATAGAGTGTATTCAGATTCTGAATTATGTAGCAATCTATCTTGAATGTAGATCTTCTGTTGTCTTTTTTTCCTCTAGTGACATATTGTTTATTGCCCTATATTCTCCTATAATGTTTGTATTGATAATTTTGTGAAAAATTTAAGTATAAAATATATTTGAAAAAATGCATAGTTCAATGTGTTTTCATAAGGTGAATAGATGCATGGAAACTGCAACTAGACCCAGTAAAAGAACACGCCAGAACCCAGAAGCTCTCTCGAGCCACTTATTGTCAACAGCTACCTTCCCCAAGGGTAACCTTGCTCTTGCCTTCTAATACCTCCCACACGGTTTCCCCGCTTTGGAACTTTTTCTAAGTGGAATCATACAGTAGTTACTCTTCTTGTATTGGCTTCTTTTCGCTCCGATTTATGTTTGGGAGAGTCATCCATGTGTAACTTGTGGTTGTAGATCATTTTATCCTCATTGAAATTCACAATTTATGTCTCCATCCTGCTATTGGGCATTTGGGTTACTTTTGATTAATATGAAAAGTGCTGCTAGCAACTTTCTTATACAAATCTTTTGATACAGATGTGCCGGCCTATCTGTTGGATTTATATAGAGATGCTGAATGACTAAGGTGCAGAATATGCAAATATACTACTTGACTTGTACATACCAAATAGTTTCCTAAAAGGAGTCAGATCAATTTATATTCCCACCATTGTGTAAGAGTTCCCTTTGCCCTACATGCTCCCCAGACCTGGAACTGTCAGCCTTTTTCATTTTAACCACGCTGGTGACAGGTTGTGGGATCACCTTGTGCTGTTTACTTGCCAATTAGGTAACTACTTTTGTATCATGCCTGTTCAAGTAATTTGTCCATTTTCCCCCCTATTGGGTTGTCTGCCTTTTCTTTACCAGCTCACAGACATTTTAAAAATGTCTTCTGGATGTGAATACTTCTATTGAATATATTTATTGCAAATATATTCTCCCATCCAGGGGCTTGGGTTTTCACTCCCTTCATGGTGTCTTTGAGGAACAGAAATCCTTAATTTTAGCGTATAGTGATATAACATAGTTTTTCAATGTTTTCTTTTTGCATAGCACTTTAAAAAAGTGTGTGTGTATCTTATTTAATATATTTCCCTACCTCAAGGGCAAGAAGAGAGTGTCCTATGTTTTTTAAAACACCTTTATTGTCTTATTTTTAACTTTTAGACCTGCAATATTAGGATGTGTGATAGTTAATTTGTTCTTGGATGAGATTAACGTTTAAATCATGAACTTTGATTAAGCAGATTGCCAGCCACCATGTGGGTAGGCCTCATCCAATCAGTTGAAGGCCCAAATAGGACAAAAAGATTAACTTCCCTGAGCAAAAGAGAATCCTCCGGCAGATGCCCTCAGCGTTCACCTGTGCCATTGGCTTTCCTGGGTCTCCAGCCACGTCAGATTTTGGATTTGCTAGCCTTCCTAATCACATGAGCCAATTCCTTGTAATAAACTTCTTTCTGTGTTTATGGAAACACACCCTACTGGTTCTGTTTCTCTGGAGAACCCTGACTAATACATTGTGTGAGATAGAGGTCAAGATACACTGTTCGGTGCCCTGAAGCACCTGAATTTAACCCCAGGGCTCCTTGGCAACCCAGTTTAATACAGTTGCTTCAGAACTCATATCTAAAGTGTTCTGTAGATGTATTATTTATTGCCTGCTTCTAGCTGCCCATTTTTCCTTATAGACAATTTGGAGTCTCTGGAGCAGAGGAATGGGCCTTGGAATGGGAGAGACTGGCCTGTCCACCAAACACAGAGCAAAGGGTGTTGATGTTGAGGTCTGAGGAAGGATGCCCTGTGGGGAAGTACAGTCAGGCCCGTCAAGTGGGGGAGAGGTGAGAGTGGGTAAGATGTGCTGGAGGAGAATCTCGGAAACAGACCCTGGGCTTGGTGACAAGGAGAGGGGCTCTGGGGGAGGGTTGTGGCCCAGCCAGTGGGCGGGGCTGTGGCCAGTTCCCTGGGACCCAGCTATACCCTCTGACTCTGAATCTTACTGGGTAATTCAGACTCCATGTTAGTCTGTGTTCACTGTGGTGTAGAGAAGAGAATTCCAGGGAAGTAGATGGTTGTCTCTGAGATGTAACCTTAGTCAAGCAGTACTCAGCTGAAGAAGAGATAGAGGGGGAGGTCTTCAGAGCCCCTTGGACTCCTGGATATTTAATTATGTACAAACCTGCCCTTTAGGACCTGCAGGCACCTCAGGGAAAACTATTCTATCAGGTAATGAATTTCTATTATTCTTTATCTTACCCCTGAGTTATTGCATTGCATCTCCAGTTGATTACATGAATCCTATGGGCTCTTCTGGATCTATTGACTGTAAGGTTTGAGGAATAGTATTTGCGTGCTATGCACCATTGCAGTTTTGGATCTATAATAGGTATTGAAATTCTAGAGAGTGTTTCTTTTAGGTTTAATTCGGCCAAGGAGTATAAATTAGTATTATACAAGGCTCTGATGAAATTACCCATTGAGGGCAAGTTATGAGGTACACTCTTGAATTAGATATAATTCCTATAGGTACTTGATTCCTTTAAAGGCAAGGATTCTGCAGGATTAAAATGTTAATCAAGTATTCTTTTAAGAAATCCTCTCCTTCCCCCTGTTTTTTTTTTTGGTCTAAGTAACCCTGTGTTGATTAAGATGTTGACAAAGACTTTCTAATTATATTATTTAAGATGAGGTTTAATGTATGATGTATATTCAGCCAGACTTAGGAAAGGCATATTCATTTTTGGTTATATACAAAAGATACTCAATATGTATTTGTTAACTAAATGAGTAAAAATCACAAATATTTTTTTTTAAATATTTCAACTCTGCATTTCCCCCTAAGTGTTAAGCCCTGAAAAAATGATCCCTTTTGTCAACGCCTAGTTATTCATGCTGTGTTCTCTCACTATTATAATCAGTTCATGATTCTTTAAGACAATTTAGCTGCTCACACTAATGAAATTTAGTTACTATAGCTACCGTAGTGCAAAAGACAAAACAAAACAAAACAAGCAAACAGAAAAATCTTTCTCTGCTGTGAAGACAAAAAAATGTCAACACTGGAAAATCCTTGAGGCATTGAAGTTCTCTGTAAAATAATCTATGGTCATGATTACAGAGGTCCTTTGCCCCTGACCTCTCATCCTCAGAAGGACTATCAGATTGCCTTTTCCAGGACACGCTGCTTCTCTGCAGTGTTTGGTGTGGACACTACCAAAAGGGCAGCAGAATCTGTGCTGAGTGAGCTCTCCACTTACGTGGAATCAAGTAGCAGGTTTGAGAATATCATTTGATGTGGATAGAAAGTGTGAACACAACAGGGAAATTATGTACAACAGTGGAGAAACTCACTCCTAGGAATTTCATCTTTATTTTGGCATCTCTTAGTGGGTCATCCTGTTTCATGCAAGACAAGGTATCTGAAAAGAAAACACGGCATGGCCGAGGTTAGATACTGAGGTGGGGCCGTCGTTAGGGCAAAAGCCGATCTGGGGCTGACTCAGGTCAGGAGGCAAGATATCCAAGAGACACACAGTCTGTACAAAGATGTTAGGTTGAGTAACAGTCTAAGATTGAGGTCCTCAGGGGTTGCCAAGGACACACAAAGCAAAGGAATCTAGAGAGTGTGTGTGGTAGAGTGTATTAGTCAGGGTTCTCCAGAGACACAGGACCAACAGGATATATATATACAGAGAGAAATAAGTTTATTATAAGGAATTGGCTGACAAGTGCAAACCTGCAGGTGGGCCGGCAGCTTGGAGACCCAGAAAGAGCTTATGTCCCAGTCCAAGTCTAAACTCTGTCTGCTGGAGAATTCTCTCCTACTCAGGGGAGGGTTGGTCTTTTGTTCTGATCAGGCCTTCAGGTGATTGGAGGAGGCCCACCCACGTGATGGAGGGCCTTACGATTTCCTCAAAGTCCACTGATTTAAATGGTAATCTCATCCAAAGCACCTTCACAGAAACACCCGGAATACTGTGTGGCAAACTCTCTGGGCACCATGACCCAGCGAATTAACATAAATTACCCATCCTGTAGATCCAGGTAATACCTGTTTGGAAGAGGGAGCCCTTCCTCCGTGGGTTTGCTTCATCTACCTTTAAAGCTACAGCAAAGTGAGGCTGCTTTCAGACAGGATCGTCTCCTGACTCGTGTGCTGTATGTTGCACCAGGAATACAAATGTCTGGGGAAGGTGGAGAAGGAGAATCACTCTTCTGTGACGGTGGGGAAGCAGAGACCCTTTCCAGATCGGCTGCGTTAAAATTGGAGGGTGGTTCCAGGGGCACATGGACCCCTCCCCTCTTTGTTGAAGGGGAGGATCTGAGAGAAAGACCTCTGATCCTTTTTGTTTGCAGAGTGGGCTTTGCAATGTAAACTATTAGGAAAGAAAGAATGAGGAGAGTGAAAAGCTTTAGTGATCAATATTGAGAATGCAAATATCTACCCTAGGAAGTCTCATTTGATGAGGCTGTCGACCTGGATAAACTCATAACGCTGCTGTTTGCATCTCACAGCAGATATGCTTGGGTGTTGCAGCCTCCGTGTCTCCCCAGGCTGTGCATCTTCTCCGGGAACGGGACCCTCTAGCTCTGCGGGGCAGAGAGAACAACAGGGCTTGCGCCATGCCTCTCAGGCTGACCCAATGCAGGGGCCGCTTACATCGGAGGGAAGGCAACTTGCGGGGATGTGGGCGCGGAGGAAGATCAGACCCCAGCACTTAGCGCTTCCCCTTCCTCTTAACTGCATACCCGCTCCACGGCCCCCTGTAGGGGGATTCATTTCAACCTCAGTGGCCGCTCCCTTCTGGAAGCACTCATGTTTGCACAGGACAGAGCAAATAGAAATGGCTGTTAAGATATTGATAGGCATATCCAGATATCTTTATATATTTTTTAACATCTTTATTGGAGTATAATTGCTTTACAGTGGTGTGTTCGTTTCTGCTGTATAACAAAGTGAATCAGCTATACATATATCTCCATATCCCCTCCCTCTTGCGTCTGCCTCCCACCCTCCCTATCCCACCCCTCTAGGTGGTCACAAAGAACTGAGCTGTTCTCCCTGTGCGATGCGGCTGCTTCCCACTAGCTATCTATTTTACGTTTGGTAGTGTATATATGTCCTTGACACTTTCTCACTTCGTCCCAGCTTACCCTTCCCCCTCCCCGCGTCCTCAAGTCCATTCCCTACATCTGCGTCTTTATTCCTGTCCTGCCCCTAGGTTCTTCAGAGCCTTTTTTTTTTTTTAATTTAGATTCCATATATATGTGTTAGCATACAGTATTTGTTTTTCTCTTTCTGACTTACTTCACTCGGTATGACAGACTCTAGGTCCATCCACCTCACTACAAATAATTCAATTTCATTTCTTTTTATGGCTGAAAAATATTCCATTGTGTATATGTGCCACATCTTCTTTATCCATTCATCTGTCGATGGACACTTAGGTTGCTTCCATGTCCTGGCTATTGTAAATAGAGCTGCAGTGAACATTGTGGTACATGACTCTTTTTGAATTATGGTTTTCTCAGGGTATATGCCCAGTAGTGGGATTGCTGGGTCGTATGGTAGTTCTATTTTTAGTTTTTAAGGAACCTCCATACTGTTCTCCATAGAGGCTGTATCAATTTACATTCCCACCAACAGTGCAAGAGGGTTCCCTTTTCTCCACACCCTCTCCAGCATTTATTGTTTCTAGATTTTTTGATGATGGCCATTCTGATCGGTGTGAGGTGATACATCATTGTGGTTTTGATTTGCATTTCTCTAATGATTAGTGATGTTGAACATCCGTTCGTGTGTTGGTTGGCAATCTGTATGTCTTCTTTGAAGAAATGTCTATTTAGCTCTTTGGCCCATTTTTGAATTGGGTTGTTTATTTTTTTGATATTGAGCTGCATGAGCTGCTTGTATATTTTGGAGATTAATCCTTTGTCAGTTGCTTCATTTGCAAATATTTTCTCCCATTCTGAGGGTTGTCTTTTCATTTTATTTATGGTTTCCTTTGCTGTGCAAAAGCTTTTAAGTTTCATTAGGCCCCGTTTGTTTATTTTTGTTTTTATTTCCATTTCCCTAGGAGGTGGGTCAAAAAGGATCTTGCTGTGATTTATGTCAAAGAGTGCTCTTCCTATGACTTCCTCTAAGAGTTTTATATTGTCTGGCCTTACATTTAGGTCTTTAATCCATTTTGAGTTTACTTTTGTGTATGATGTTAGGAAGTGTTCTACTTTCATTCTTTTACATGTAGCTGTCCAGTTTTCCCAGGGCCACTTATTGAAGAGGGTGTCTTTTCTGCATTGTATATTCTTGCCTCCTTTATCAAAGATAAGGTGACCATATGTGCATGGGTTTGTCTCTGGGCTTTCTATCCTCTTCCATTCATCTATATTTGTTTTTGTGCCAGTACCATACTGTCTTGATTACTATAGCTTTATAGTATAGTCTGAAGTCAGGGAGCCTGATTCCTCCAGCTCCATTTTTCTTTCTCAAGATTGCTTTGGCTACTTGGGGTCTTTTCTGTTTCCATATAAATTGTGCAATTTTTTTGTTCTAGTTCTGTGAAAAATGCCATTGGTAATTTGAAAGGGATTGCATTGAATCTGTAGATTGCTTTGGGTAGTATAGTCATTTTCACAATGTTGATTCTTCCAATCCAAGAACATGGTATATCTCTCCATCTGTTTATATCATCTTTAATTTCTTTCATTAGTGTCTTCTAGTTTTCTGCATACAGGTGTTTTGTCTCCTTAGGTAGGTTTATTCCCAGATACTTTATTCTTTTTGTTGCAATGTTTAATGGGACTGTTTCCTTAAATTGTCTTTCAGATTTTTCATCATTAGTGTATAGGAATGCAATAGATTTCTGTGCATTGATTTTGTATCCTGCTACTTTACCAGATTCATTGATTAGCTCTAGTAGTTTTCTGGTAGCATCTTTAGGAATCTCTATGTATAGTATCATGTCATCTGCAAACAGTGACAGCTTTACTTCTTTTCTGATTTGGATTCCTTATATTTCTTTTTCCTCTCTGATGGCTGTGGCTAAAAATTCCAAAACTATGTTGAATGACAGTGGTGAGACTGGGCATCCTTGTCTTGTTCCTGATTTTAGAGGAAATGGTTTCAGTTTTTCACCATTGAAATTGATGTTGCCTGTGGGTTTGTCGTATATGGCCTTTATTATGTTGAGATAAGTTCCCTCTAGGCCTACTTTCTGGAGAGTTTTTATCATAAATGAGTATTGAATTTTGTCAAAAAGGTTTTTCTGCATCTATTGAGATGATCATATGGTTTTTCTCCTTCAATTTGTTAATGTGGTGTATCACGTTGATTGATTTGCGTATATTGAAGAATCCTTGCATTCCTGGAATAAACCCCACTTGATCATTGTGTATGATCCGTTTAATGTGCTGTTGGATTCTGTTTGCTAGTATTTTGTTGAGGATTTTTGCATGTATGTTCATCAGTGATACTGGCCGGTAGTTTTCTTTTTTTGTGACATCTTTGTCTGGTTTTGCTATCAGGGTGATGGTAGCCTCATAGAGTGAGTTTGGGAGTGTTCCTCCCTCTGCTATATTTTGGAAGAGTTTGAGAAGGATAGGTGTTAGCTCTTCTCTAAATGTTTGATAGAATTCACCTGTGAAGCCATCTGGTCCTGGGCTTTTATTTTTTGGAAGATTTTTAATCGCAGTTTCAATTTCAGTGCTTGTGACTGGTCTGTTTATATTTTCTATTTCTTCCTGGTTCAGTCTCGGAAGGTTGTGCTTTACTAAGAATTTGCCCATTTCTTCCAGGTTGTCCATTTTATTGGCATACAGTTGCTGTAGTAATCCCTCATGATTCTTTGTTTTTCTGTAGTGTCAGTTGTCACTTCTCCCTTTTCATTTTTAATTCTGTTGATTTGAGTCTTCTCCCTTTTTTTTTTGATGAGTCTGATGAATGGTTTATTAATTTTCTTTATCTTCTCAAGAACCAGCTTTTAGTTTTATTGATCTTTGCTCTTGTTTCCTTCATTTCTTTTTCATTTATTTCTGATCTGATCTTTATGATTTCTTTCCTTCTGCTAACTTTGGGTTTGTTTTTTTTTTTCTCTTCTTCCTCTAATTGCTTTACGTGTAAGGTTAGGTTGTTTATTTGAGATGTTTCTTGTTTCTTGAAGTAGGATTGTATTGATATAAACTTCCTTCTTAGAACTGCTTTTGCTGCATCCCATAGGTTTTGGGTCGTCGTGTTTTCATTATCATTTGTTTCTAGGTATTTTTTGATTTCCTCTTTGACTTCTTCAGTGATCTCTTGGTTATTTAGTAACATATGGTTTAGCCTCCAGTGTTTGTATTTTTTTACAGATTTTTTTCCTGTAATTGATATCTAGTCTCATAGTGTTGTAGCTGGAAAAGATACTTGATATGATTTCAGTTTTCTTAAATTTACCGAGGTTTGATTTGTAACCCAAGATATGACCTATCCTGGAGAATGTTCCTTGAGCACTTGAGAAGAAAGTGTATTTTGTTGTTTTAGGGTGGAATGTCCTATAAATATCAACTAAGTCCATCTTGTTTAATGTGTCATTTAAAGCTTGTGTTTCTTTATTTATTTTCATTTTGGATGATCTGTCCATTGGTAGAAGTGGGGTGTTAAAGTCCCCTACTATGATTGTGTTACTGTCGATTTCCCCAGTTATGGCTGTTAGCATTTGCCTTATGTATTCAGGAGCTTCTATGTTGGGTGCATAAATATTTACAATTGTTATATCTTCTGCTTGGATTGATCTCTTGATCATTGTGTAGTGTCCCACTTTGTCTCTTGTAATAGTCTTTATTTTAAAGTCTATTTTGTCTGATATGAGAATTGCTACTCCAGCTTTCTTTTGATTTCCATTTGCATGGAATATCTTTTTCTGTCCCCTCACTTTCAGTCTGTATGTGTCCCTAGGTCTGAAGTGGGTCTGTTGTGACAGCATATATACGGGTCTTGTTTTTGTATCCATTCAGCCAGTCAATGTCTTTTGGTTGGAGCATTTAATCCATTTACATTTAAGGTAATTATTGATATGTATGTTACTCTGACCATTTTCTTAATTGTTTTGGGTTTGTTTTTGTAGGTCTTTTCCTTCTCTTGTGTTTCCTGCCTAGAGAAGTTCCTTTAGCATTTGTTGTAAAGCTGGTTTGGCAGTACTGATTTCTCTTAACTTTTGCTTGTCTGTGAAGGTGTTAATTTTTCCTTTGAATCTGAATGAGATCCTTGCTGGGTAGAGTAATCTTGGTTGTAGGTTTTTCCTTTTCATCACTTTAAATATGTCCTGCCACTCCCTTCTGGCTTGCAGAGTTTCTGCTGAAAGATCAGCTCTTAACCTTATGGGGATTCCCTTGTATGTTATTTGTTGCTTTTCCCTTGCTGCTTTTAATATTTTTTCATTGTATTTAATTTTTGAAAGTTTGATTATCATGTGTTGGCGTGTTCTCCTTGGATTTATCCTGTATGGGACTCTCTGTGCTTCCTGGACTTGATTGACTATTTCCTGTCTCATGTTAGGGAAGTTTTCAACTGTAACCTCTTCAAATATTTTCTCAGACCTTTTCTTTTTTCTTCCTCTTCTGGGACCCCTATAATTCGAATGTTGGTGTGTTTAATGTTGTCCCTGAAGTCTCTGAGACTGTCCTCAATTCTTTTCATTCTTTTTTCTTTATTCTGCTCTGCAGCAGTTATTTCCACTATTTTGTCTTCCAGGTCCCTTATCTGTTGTTCTGCCTCAGTTATTCTGCTACTGATTACTTCTAGAGAATTTTTCATTTCATTTATTGTGTTGTTCATCATTTTTTGTTTGCTTTTTAGTTTTTCTGGGTCCTTGTTAAACGTTTCTTGTATTTTCTCCATTCTATTTCCAAGATTTTGGATCATCTTTACTATCATTACTCTGAATTCTTTTTCAGGTAGACTGCCTACTTCCTCTTCATTTGTTTGGTCTGGTGGGTTTTTACCTTGCATCTTCATCTGTTATGTGTTTCTCTTTCTTCTCATTTTGCTTAACTTACTGTGTTTGGTGTCTCTTTTTCCTCAGGCTGTAGGTTTGTAGTTCCTGTTGTTTTTGGTGTCTGCCCCCAGTGGGTAAGGTTGGTTCAGTGGCTTGTGTAGGTTCTCGGTAGAAGGGACTGGTGCCTGTGTTCTGGTGGATGAGGCTGGATCTTGTCTTTCTGGTGGGCAGGACCACATCCAGTGATGTGTTTTGGGGTGTCTGTGAACTTATTATGATTTTAGGCAGCCTCTCTGCTAATGGATGGGGTTGCGTTCCTGTCTTGCTAGTTGTTTGGCATGGGGCGTCCATCACTGGAGCTTGCTGGCCATTGGGTGGAGCGGGTCTTAGTGTTGAGATGGAGATCTCTGGGAGAGCTCTCACTGATTGATATTACGTGGGGCTGGGTGGTTTCTGGCGCTCCAATGTCCTGAACTCAGCTCTCCCACCTCAGAGGCTCAGGCCTGACACCAGGCCAGAGCACCAAGACTCTGTCAGCCACACAGCTCAGAAGATAAGGGAGAAAAAAAGAAAGCGAAAAAGAAAATAATTAAAATAAAAAACTTTTAAAAAGTATTAAAATAAAAAAATTAAAAAGTAATTTTAAAAAAGAAGACAGCAACCAAACCAATAAACAAATCCACCAGTGATAACAAGTGCTAAAATCTATATTAAGATAAACATAAAAATCAGAAACAAGTCAGTCGCAGACAGCAAACCCCATGTCTATTGTTGCTCCTGAAGTCCACTGCCTCAATTTTGGGATGATACGTTGTCTATTCATGTGTTCCACAGATACAGGGTACCTCAAGTTGATTGTGGGGATTTAATCCGCTGCTCCCAAGCCTGCACAGAGAGATTTCCCTTTCTCTTCTTTGTTAGCACAGCTCCTGGGGTTCAGCTTTGGATTTGGCCCTGCATCTGCGTGTAGGTCGCCTGAGGGCATCTGTTCCTCACCCAGACTGGATGGGGTTAAAGGAGCGGCTGAATCGGGGGCTCTGGCTCACTCAGGCCGGGGGGAGGGAGGGGCACGGCGTGCGGGGCGAGCCTGCGGCGGCAGAGGCAACGTGACGTTGCACCAGCCTGAGGTGTGCTGTATGTTCTCCCAGGGAAGTTGTCCCTGGATCCCGGGACCCTGGCAGTGGCGGGCTGCACAGGCTCCCCTGAAGGGGGGTGTGGATAGTGACCTGTGCTCGCACACAGGCTCCTTGGTGGCGGCAGCAGCAGCCTTAGCGTCTCATGCCCGTCTCTGGGGTCCCCGCTGTTAGCCGCGGCTCGCGCCCGTCTCTGGAGCTCCTTTAAGCGGCGCTCTGAATCCCCTCTCCTCGCGCACCAGGAAACAAAGAGGGAAGAAAAAGTCTCTTGCCTCTTCGGCAGCTCCAGACTTTTCCCCGGACTCGCTCCCGGCCAGCCGTGGCGCACTAACCCCCACAGGCTGTGTTCACGCCGCCAACCCCAGTCCTCTCCCTGCGCTCCGACCGAAGCCCGAGCCTCAGCTCCCAGCCCCGCCCGCCCCGGCGGGGGAGCAGACAAGCCTCTCGGGCTGGTGAGTGTCGGTCGGCACCGATCCTCTGTGCGGGAATCTCCCCGCTTTGCCCTCCGCACCCCTGTGGCTGTGCTCTCCTCCGCGGCTCGAAGCTTTCCCCCTCCGCCACCATCCTTCTCTGCTCACGAAGGGGCTTCCAAGTGTGTGGAAGCTTCCTCCTCCACAGCTCCCTCCCAGAAGTGCAGGTCCCGTCCCTATTCTTTTGTCTCTATTTTTCCTTTTTTCTTTTTCCCTACCCAGGTACGTGGGGAGTTTCTTGCCTTTTGGGAAGTCTGAGGTTGTCTGCAAGCATTCAGTCGGTGTTCTGTAGGAGTTGCTCCACATGTAGTTATATTTCTGATGTATTTGTGGGGAGGAAGGTGATCTCCACGTCTTACTCCTTCGCCGTATTCTGGAGTACTCGATACTTCTTCTTAAAATCTTTAGTCTACGAAGATACTGTGGCGTCTGTGAGAGAAGAGAAGTGTGCTGAGGTGCAGTGTTTGAGTAATGGAAAGCTGAAAATGGACTGGAGAACTGCCTCACCTCATATTAATGATCAAACACTGGAAAATGTGGGACTGTCTTGGGAACTGGTCACCAGTGGGACATCTCCCTACATTTCATGCTGGGAAACTTCATGAGGAGGAGAGGACACAAAACCCTGAAAACTTCTGGTGGAAAAACAGTGACCAATCTCTTAGTCAACTCCTCTCTTTTCCCTTTATATATGAAATCTTGGCAATCACCTTTATTACATGCTCCTTGTTTCTTTGGTTCTGGTTCTTTATGTGAATGTCTCTTCTATTTCCTTATGGAACAGGTCTTTTAAAAATACGACCATTGTATCCATGTCTCGGGCATAAACGTTTGCAGACGAGCCTTACATCTGAATGACCACTAAATATTTAAGACCAGCATTCCCAGATATCTTTTTATAATCGTTTAATTTTCTGACTGTAAAAGAAATCATGTTCTTGGAGAACGCATGGAAGAAACAGAAAATAATAAAGGAAAAACATAAAACCCACCCAATATTAAACAATCACACTAATATTGAGTGTTTATCGTGTGCCAGATAACTGCTAATAGGATACATACATTACATATGTTCCTTGAAGATGAACCTCCATACCATTTTCTTGCTCTCTTTTCTCATATATATATATATATATTTCTTTTACATGCTTATCCATGCCACAGAGATATATATATATAGTCATATATATATATAGTTATATGTATATATAGCTAAAATGGGTCTGTGCGTGCACATACATTTTTAATTCAAAATTGAGGAATCGTTTGTATGCCTCTATTTCTCCCTAAAAATGACTTGTGTGTACTTCTCCACATTATTAATACACAGTCCTATCATTTATTTAATTCTTCTTATATTATTTTTGAATATTTAGGCTGATTTTAATTTTTTGCTAATATAAGAAATGTTGTGATGGTCATTCTGGCATATGCATCTTTGCTTATTTTCTTAGGACCTGTTCTCAGACATTTGACAGCCAGGGTCAAGATCATGAACGTTGCTAACAGTTTTGTAGCCTCGTGTCAAGTTGCTTCTTTGGAAATGTCCACCCGTTTAGAGCCCCTCAGGCAGCACGTGATGTAGTTAATTTCCTACTCATTTATCAATACTAAATGCTATTAAAAATATGCAATGGACAAATGAACTCCTTTTAATTAACATTTTTTGATGACATGAGAGATCACAGTAACTGTCTGGACACTGAGACCTTCTTGGCCTAGGCTGTCTGGAGGGGGCACCCCGAGTGCCAGGCCATGTCAGGGCTAGGCGTATACATTTTGGAGAGGTGTGTTCCCAGATCTCATGGAGGAAGACAGTGGAAAGAGGTGGGGGAGTAAACTAAGTGGAAGCTTTGAGTAGGCGAGACAGGCCGACCAGCAGGGGATAGGGCAGGGTGGCCAGGTGCTGTGGAGAGCGACCCCTGTCTGCTAGGTACTGTCTGTCGGCTCTGAGGTCCAGGGCGCATTTGGATTCCAGCCGTGCAGTTGGTGCCTGTTGGACGTAGGCGAGGTTACTTAGCATTCCTGTGCTTCCGTTGATCACCTAAAAGTGGGCATGACAGGCATCTGCACTTCCTAGAGTTTTGGAGAAGATCCAGTGATTGATGCACTGGTCTGGGAAACCTTCTTTTCTTAAATTGAATTTTAAATACACCCACTTCAATCTGCTCGTTTTAACACAATTTTTTAAAATTAATTATTTATGTTTGGCTGCGTTGGGTCTTCATTGCTGCACTGCAGGCTTCCTCTAGTTGTGGCGAGCGGGGGCTGCTCTTCGTTGTGGTGCACGGGCTTCTCATTGCGATGGCTTCTCTTGTTGCGGAGCACGGGCTCTAGGCGCGCAGGCTTCAGTCGTTGTGGCTCGAGGGCTTAGTTGCTCCGTGGCATGTGGGATCTTCCCCGGGCCAGGGATTGAAGCCGTGTCCCCTGCATTGACAGGCAGATTCTTAACCACTGCACCACCAGGGAAGTCCTGGACTTGGAAACCTTAAGAATGGAGACTGGTGTCTGGCTCCTGGCAAACACCCGGGAACTGTGATCTGCTCTTCCTTGCCCTCGGGCATGCACTTCCAGGGCTAGGTTCCTGAACAGATGGTGCTGTTTTGGACACCATGCTCTTCTAAAGAGCATCTGTCTGGTGTGTGTCTAGAGTTGAGTCGGTTTGCAATTTCCATGTACCATCCTCATGTGGATCTTCTCATCTCATCTCCCTCTCCCCTTCTCTTCCTCTCTTCACCCTTCCTCCCTTCCTTCCATACACATTTCCTGAGAACTTACTTGTGCCCGGTGCTGCCTTAGGCCTATGGAGTGGTGTCTTAGTCCTTTCCAGCTGCTACAACAAAAATACCATGGACTGGGTGTCTTAGAAGCACCGTACATTTATTTCTCATACTCTGGAGGCCGGAAGTCCAAGATCACGGCACCAGCGGATTTGGTGTCGAGAAGACTCTTCTTCCTCGTATACGGCATCTTCTTGACGCCACCACACCTAGTACAAATGAGGAGCTAGCTCTTTGGGGTCCCTTTTACCAGGTGCTAATCCCAGTTATGAAGACTCCACCCTCATGACCTCATCACCCCCCAAAGGCCCCACGTCCTGGCACCATCACCTTGGTGGTTAGGATTGAACTATAAATTCTGGGGGGACAGAAACATTCATTCCATAGCAAGTGGTGAACAAGTCACGCAAAAGTCCCTGCTCTCATGGATCCTAAAATCGAATGCACACTTCCTGTATGTACTTGCTCCATGCTTTTCTGTTTTGATTCTGTGTCTCTATTCATGTTCTCCGTAGAATGCTCTTTTCTCTCTTTTCAATAATTAAAGCTGCTCTTCTCTAACAACCAGCTCTAATCCTACTTTCTCCCAATCATCCTTGACTCCTCCAGCTGGAATTCTAAGTCCCCTGTCTGTTGGGCACGTGGTTCGCAGCAATGCTTTTCTTGCATATTTCTCTTCTTCTTCAGCCCGCTGCTGGCATTTAGCAGGATCTGCCTCGCACTCTGGTTAGTTATGTTTGTGACCCTTCTGTCCAATGAAACATAAAGTGCTTTGCACCTAATGTTCAGGACTTATCTATCTTTGTCTCTCTTGTGTTACCAAGCACAGGGCCATGTGCATAACTGATGATTAATACACGTTTTTGAAGAAAATAAGTGAAGGATGGGGCTGGCCATGATTAATGTCACTTTTTTCTTTAAATTTTTTAAATGGAAGTATAGTTGATTTACAATATTGTGTAAGTTTCAGGTGTACAGCACAGCGATTCAGTTATATGCACGCGTGCGCGCGCACACACACACACACACACACACATATATATTCTTTTTCAGATTCGTTTCCCTTATAGGTTATTACATAATATTGAGTACAGTTCCCTGTGCTATATAGTAGGTTCTTCTTGGGTATCTATTTTATACAAAATAGTGTGTATATGTTAGTCCCAGCCTCCAAATTTATACTTCTCCCCTGACCCCCATTTCTCCTTTGGTAACCATAAGTTTGTTTTCTGTGTCTGTGAGTCTCTTTCTGTTTTAGAAATAAGTTCATTTGTGTCTTTTTTTTTTTAAGATTCCACATATAAGTGATATCATATGATATTTGTCTTTCTCTCTCTGACTTACTTCATTTAGTACGATAGTCTCTAGGTCTATCCACGTTGCTGCAAATGGCATTATTTCATTCTTTTTTATGGCTGAGTAACATTCCATTGCGTATATGTACCACATTTCTTTATCCAGTCATCCATCAATGGACAACGTCATTTCATGTGGGCATGTATCAGGCACTAGGATAGAGTACTGCCCATAGTACAAACGGGTGTGCGTCCTTCCCAGTGAGGCCTGGAGATGGGCCAGTGCCGGAGCCCCTGCAGGTGGTGTCCAGGACTCTTCACATCTAATGGCATTTCAGGCGTCGAGGGTGGAATGAGAAATTTGATTGCCCCAAGCACCTTTCTTGAAGAACTCCTGTCCAGCCCAACTTCCCTGGACCTGCAAATACTGTATTAATTTCCAATTGCTGTTGTAACAAATTACCACAAACTTAGTGGCTTAAAATAACACAAATTTAGTATCTTAGAGTTCTGGAGGTCAGAGTTCAAAATGGGTTTCACCAGGCTCAAGTCAAAGAGATGGCAGGGCTGCAGTCCTCCTGGGAGTTTCAGGGGAGAAAGCGCTTCCTGCCTTTCCGGCTTCTGGAGGAGCCCACATTTCTCATCTTGTGTCCCCTTCCTTGTATCACCCCAACACCTTCTCTGTCGTCACATCCCCTTCTCTGACTCCGAGGACCCCTGTGGTTACATTGGGCCCACCCAGAGGATCTTTCCATCTCAAAGTCCTAAACGTAATCATAAAAAGTCCCTTTGCCATGTAAAGTAATACATTCCCAAGTTCTGGGGGTTAGGACCTGGCTGTCTTTGGGAGGATCATAATTCTGTCTATCATAGATGCTATTGTCACTTCTTTGGCTTCCAGGCCTCCAGACAGGCTTGGAGCTGACAGAAGGAAGCAGTGGTTGGTGTTTTGTGCTAGTTTGAGTGTGAGGCCCATGGGTAATCTGATTCACAATGTACATCCTTCCTGACAGTATTCTGTTGTTGACAGCACCCCTAATTTGGGGACCTATATCCTGAATGGGCTTTCACTCCGTTTTCCATTCTCCAGCTCCCACAGCCTAGAACAATAAGAAAACAGAATGGTGAGTCTGAAAAATCCATTGTAATAGTCCTGGGGGTAGAGATGGAGGAAAACCCAGGAGAGAAATGAGGGATGGTGGGTAATTCATAATTATAATATTTTAATTTTTGTCAAGATGATGGAAGATCTTGTAAGGCTAGTTTGCCCCACAATATTAAAAACATATATCTCACACATGGAGTATCCTTTTTTTTCCTTAATATTATCCTCTTCCAATTCTGTAGCAATTTTGCCCAGACGTGCAATGTATACTAATTGCAAATGCAGCCGAAGAGCCCCCACAGAGAAGATATGCCTAAATCATAGTATTTTGAAATTCATGCTGCAGCGGATTGAATGTTTGTGTTCCCCCCAATTTATGTGTTGGAAACTAATCCCCAAAGTGAAGATATAGGGAGGTGGGGTCTTTGGGAGGTGAGTAGGTCAAGAGAGTGGAAGCCTCACAAATGGGATTAGTGCCCTTCTGAGACCCCAGAGAGCCCCCTTACCTTTACCCCCATGTGAGGGCATAGTGTGAGGAGAGCATCTGCCAGCCAGGAAGTGAGTCCTGGGACCAGACACCAGATCTGCTGGTCCTTGATCTTGGACTTCCAGCCTCCAGACCGTGAGAGATAAATGTTTGTTGTTTAACTCCCCCCATCTGTGGTATTTTGATGATATCAGCCCAAGCTGACCCAGACACACGCATAAATCAGTTCCAAGGTGGCTCCCTCTCTCTCTCTCTTTTTTTGCTTTTCCTGGTTCTTTTCTGGTTGTAATTTGGAGCAATGATATCTGCCCTGTGTGTTTGGACACTCATCCCCTACCAAAAGGGGATGCTGCTTTTTTTTTTTTTTTTTTGCAGTACGTGGGCCTCTCACTGCTGTGGCCTCTCCCGTTGCTGAGCACAGGCTCTGGACGCGCAGGCCCAGCGGCCATGGCTCACGGGCCCAGCCGCTCCGCGGCATGTGGGATCTTCCCGGACCGGGGCACGAACCCGTGTCCCCTCATCGGCAGGCGGACTCTCAACCACTGCGCCACCAGGGAAGCCCAAGGGGATGCTGCTTTTATTTTTGAACAATGAAATATTTAAAAAGAAAAATATCAGGTTGTTTAATGGATGACTAGCTTTTGTCTGTATCATAAGGCAAATTGACCATGGTCCCCTTACTAGTTACCCCCATAACTAAAATTTCTCTCTTGTGACACCAGCTGTTAATAACCTATTTATAAGCATTTCCCGCTCAGAAGCTAGCGATAGCACAGGAAATATGGCACAAATGTTAAGTTAGAAAGTTTGATGGTTGTGCCATTGACAATTTCATGGAGCTAAATGGTTGATTTACAGGGAATCAGCTGAGGGAAGGAGAGACAGAGTCTGCATAACCCTGAGATGATAAATAGCAATCTATACTTCAGTTTTATTTTACAGAAAATGCAAAAAGAGGATCATGTTTGCCTCTCTTTGCACTCGTGGTCTGGAATACTTTCAAGTCAAGGATAGGAAAGTAAAGAAAAAGAAAAATGGGACAACTGTAGTTAATACGCTCAGCATCCCAGTGAAAATTTTGATTTCATTACTGTTTAGGAGCGAAACTCATTATACTCAGTAGGGATTTAATATATGTGGATTAAAAATTAATCTGTAATACAGAATTCAATCCAGATTATTTAGTTTAAATAGATAATATATATTATGAAGCAGAGGTAGTATCCTGATGGAGACTAGGAAACACAGGTTCTATTTTTAGAAATCATCAGAGTTTATTTTTCAAATCTTTGTATTTTCTTTAACCTTGAGAAATATGTTACACTAAAGAACCTATTTTTTCTTTGTTGGAGTATATAGCAAAGTTGTCTAAAACAATTTCACCTATCTTCTCTACAAATGGAAAATACCTGTAGAAATGTTGGCGTTTAATTATTTTCTGACTTCAGAAAACAGTGACTTTAACTTTTAACCTAAGTGGGCTGGATTTTATTTTATTTTATTAATGAATTAATTTATTTTTTTGTGGTACGCGGGCCTCTCACTGCCGCGACCTCTCCCATTGCGGAGCACAGGCTCCGGACGTGCAGGTTCAGCAGCCATGGCTCACGGGCCCAGCCGCTCCGCGGCATGTGGGATCTTCCCGGACCGGGGCACGAACCCGTGTTCCCTGCATCGGCAGGCGGACTCTCAACCACTGCGCCACCAGGGAAGCCCAGGATTTTATATCAGCATAATCTTCAGTTTAAGATGGGTTAGGATCTAAAAGGTTGCTTGTAGGTCGGTTGTGTTGAGCTTAGAGTTTTCAATTATGAGCCATGGTTGGACTTTGTATGGAAAAGCCTCCCAAGGCAGCAGGTGTCTTAGTCCTCTTCAGACGTACCTGTAAGAGGGCACAACCTCGCTCAGGAGAGCTCCAGGAAAGAGGGCAGCCTGACCCAATTAGCAGATCATCCTAGAACTGCTCCCAGACAGCCGCCCTTCTCACCGTGGTGAGTCCCTGACCCCCAGCTCTTTCTTCTGCCCTCACCTCCGTCTGGGTGCCTCTTCCTGGTGACCTCCCACTTCAACTGTGATGGACTCTGGGCTTTGTGTCCTGGGCCACTGATTGAAGCTAACATCCCCTCAGCAGTCTGGTTGATAGCCTCACAGCTCTGCTTTCCATCTTGCATCTCCCATTGCCGGGGGTGGGGTAAAAACGCCTATTTCCACATGATTTACCTGAATTAGAGGAGAAACCAGAATCATGGAATGGAAAGACATGAGAAGAAAACCAAGCCTTCTCCTGCTGATGAGGAAGTTTCCAGTGTACCAGGGACTGTACTCAGCGGTTTACACTCACCAGTTCATTTAATAAGCAAAATGAACCTATGAGACGAGTATTATTATCCCCATATAACAGCTGGAGAAATCGAGGCTTTAAGAGATTAAGTAAGTTGCTCAGCTCTGAGTGGTGGAGCTGGGATTCTAACCCAGGTTCTTACTACACATGGCCATGCTCTTAACTGTAGCAGCCACGACTGACCTTGTTTACTTTCTGTGCTCCAGCTGTTAGTCTAAATGCTCTACCTATATTAACTCATTTAGCTCTTCCATCAAGCCTGCAAGGTGGATACGATGATTATCATCATCATCTATCCCCATAACACACATAAGAAAATGAGGCAAATCAGTGCCAAAAGCAATGAGCTATCAAGCCATGAAAAGAGACAGAGGAACCATTAATACACATGACCAAGTGAAAGAAACTAATCTGAAAAGGCTACGTACAAGGTGACTCCAACTCAATGACGTTCTGGAAAAGACAAAACTGTAGACTGGGGTGCCAGTCTGGTGGGGCTCAGGTGGAGGCATTCTCCGGGCTGCAGGTGGCTCACATGGGGAGAAGTGAGAGTGTGGAACAAGGTCACTCGTGTCTTCTCATCAGGGCACTGATCCCTTCAGGAGGGATTCCCTCCCAAAGGTCTCACCTCCCAACACCATCGCATTTGGAATTAAGGCTTCAGCCTACAGATCTGGGGGGACATGAGCATTGTGTCCTCAGTACTAACCAACCACATCATGCACTGGGGTCAGGGAGGGTGATGCTGGCCCTGGACTGAGGGCGCTGCCAGGATGGGGAGTTTCATGCCCAAACTGGGAAGGTCCCAGGCAACCCAGGGCATGTTGGTCACCCAGCTGAGCAGGAACTACCCCTCGCTGTTCTCATCGTCCATCGAGCAACACTTCCTCTGTGCCTGTAGCTTCCATATCAAATGACTCTCTTCCTGGTCCTATGCGTGAGTTGTGCTCATTCCCACGTTTTGTGTGTGTGTGTGCGTGCGTGTGCGTGCGTGTGCGTCTCCACCTGCCCAGTGTCCCCCCACTCTCCAGCACTCACACAGGTCGCATCCTCGCGGTGTCATAATGGTAGCAGCCTTCACAAAGGATGATGTCAGGGACCCAGCAGAGCCTTCAGGCTTCAGTGCCTCACCAGGAACCCAGGGGCTGCAGACGACATTGCTTCTTGTCTAAGTGCCTCTCCCAGTGCTCTGCTAGGGTGAGGCGCCATGGGAACAGGTCTCTGCCTCTTCCCGGTCCTTCCAGCTCTCTGAGCCCTGGTCCCTGGTCCAGGAGAAGTGGACCTAGTGGCACCTGTAGCACAGCACATCGAGGCTGCCCCTTTGCTAGTTCTCCAAGCTCCTCTGTGGGTGCCCAGCCTCAGGCTGAGAGGGGTGCAAAGCTGGGGTTCACACGCACGTGTCCTGCTCTTCCCGAGGAACCTGGCTTCCTTCCAGCAGGTGGCCTGGCCTGTGTCCATGTGCTGTGTGGACCCAGTGCCAGGGTGTGAAGTCCCTATTGTGCTATATTCAATCTTCCTCCAACCCCTGGAAGCTGGGAAAAGAAAGACGCTTGTGTGATAAAAATGTATTAAAAGTAATTTGATAATGACAAGAAAAATTAATGCCACCCCAAATTCCCAGTGTCCCTCCCTGGGTATTTTTTGAGATTATTTATAGACTCTGGGAGGAATCTGCCAGGACCTGCGTTTCTAGCTGGTATTTACAGCTCCCTGATCTGGGCAGAGGGTGGCTGTTCTGCCAGTCGTGGTTCTGAAGAGAGAGGGCAGCTGGTAACTCACTGACCTGGTCTGATCGCTGCTCTTGGCTGGGGTGAGGCTGGCGGTCTCTTAGGTGCAGACAAGAGGCTGAGTTGTGACACCAGCAGGGCTGTATGATCAGGGAGTGAGGGAAAGGAGTCGAGTGTGGCGACTGAGAGCAGGAGGTGTTCCGGAGGATTTCTGGATGAAGGGGTACAAAACCCACGGCTGGGCTCGCAGATGTTCTTGGCACACGTTTATTGATTTGTGTCAATTTCATTCACATGTTGGGACCCCTGGGGGATCCATGACGTTGGTGCTCTGCCCAGACCTCTTTTCACTGTGTATGTGTGTGTGCATGCACGTGCATGAGCGTGCACGTGTGTGTGCATGGATGATTCCACATGCATGTGCACTTGTTCGTGTTCATGTGCACGCATACATGTGTCTGTGTGTGTGTGCATGGCCTTGAGCACAACCCTAACCTAACCCTAACCCTTGCTTTCGGCAGCATCACCTGGACCTTCAGGCTGTTGGAGCTGGAATCGCTCAAAGGGCCCTGGGTGGGTCTTACCCAATGCCTGGAAGCTGTATGAGGATGGAATTCCAGCATCCTTGTCTGGGCCTGGGATACTCCAAGGTGCCACACACCCAGGGATCAGCCAGGAGCCTCCACTGTGGGCTTCGCAGAGGTCACACGCTGGCTCGGCTGCCTTCCTCTCCTTATCCTGCTTCCTCCCCTTCTTACTGGTGTCCTCTGGGAGCATTTCCCTACCTCAGGAGCTGCTTCTGAGGAACCCAACCTAAGACAGACCTCAGACCTAGAATTAATTAAATACATTGTAGGTTCCCCCCAAAGGATTAGAAGTGATGATTTAGAAATATAATTATGGATTCACAAAGGTTTGGTGGAAAACACAGTTGAACAAACAGTGTATATGGTATTTAACTTTTGTAAGAAAAGTTGACTATGGTGTCATGGGCGGAATGTCTGTGTCCCCCTAAAGTCCATTTGTTGAAGCTCTAACCCTCAATGTGATCGTGTTAGGAGGTGAGGCCTTCGAGAAGTGATTAGGTCATGAGGATGGAGCCCTCATGAATGAGATTAGTGTCCTTATAAAAGAGACCCCAGAGAGCTCCCTGGCTCATTCTGCCATTGAGGACACAGTCAGAAGATGTATCAACCAGGAAGGGGCCCTCACCAGACACCCAATCTGCTGGTGCCTTGATCCTGAACTTCACAGCCTCCAGCACTGTGGGAAATAAGTGTCTGTTGTTTATAAGCACCCCAGTCTATGGTACTTTTGTTTTAACAGTTGAGCTGACTAAGACAGAGGGATATACCTTAAAATGTGTAATAAGAATTATCTTCAAGATAGAGGATTTAAAAAAACTTTTTATTTTCTTTCATTAGCTTGCTTGTATTCCCTAATTTTTCTATGTAAAGATAACAGCTAATATTGCACATAGCGTCCTATGTGCAAAGATCTGTGATGAGCACTTCGCACACATTGCTCAATTTCAGCCCTAGGAAATAGACATGATTATTGTATACTAAGGATTCAGCAGCTAAGGCACAGAGAAGTCAAGTAGCCAACCAGAGGTCACACAGCCAGTAAGTGACAGAGTTGAGCTTCAAGCTCATCTCACCTAAGAGCCCATCCTCTGAACCACTGCCATCTACTGTTTCCCAAATGAGCCTGCCTTACCCATGCCATCAAGTTTTAAAAGTTAAAAAATTCTCATGTACCCCTATGTTCATTGCAGCGCTATTCACAATAGCTAAAAGGTGGAAACAACTCAAATGCATACCAATGGATGAATGGATAAACAAAACACGGTACGGTACATACATACAATGGAATATCGTTCACCTTTGAAAAGGAAATTTCTGACACACGCTACAACGTGGCTAAGTCTTGAGGACATCATGCCAGATTAAATAAACCAGTCACAAAAGGACAGAGGCTGTAGGAGTCCACTTACGTGAGGCACCTAGAGTAGCCAAATTCATAGAGACGGAATGTAGAATGGCAGGTGCCAGGGGCTGGGGGAGGGGATGGGAGTTAGTGTTTGATGGGTGCAGAGCTGGGGAGGATAGAAAAGTTCTGGAGATGGGTGGTGGTGATGGCTGTACAACAATGTAAATGCACTTAATATCACTCAACTGTACACTTAAAGCTGGTCAAGGTGGTACATGTTACATTATGTAATTATGTATATTTAATCACACACACACACAAGCTCATAGAAATAAGGACTTTGGTACAGGATGGAACCAACAGTTTCTTGGCGGGAAAACCTTAGCGCATCACACCTCCCTGGTGACTACACTCCCTCCAGAAGGGCCCTGTGTACATTGCCCTACTGACAGGAGGCAGCTGGGGCATGAGAACAAGGGTGTCTGTTGGTGTGGTTCTCCCTGTGGGACCTTGAGCACATCGATGTGCTCCCAGAATGCTCAGCGTTCTTCCAGAAGGTGAGTTTCCAACACGTTCACAGAGCAATCTTATCTGGGAGCTCGTTTTTTAGCTTTTAGTTTTCTACAGTGTGATGGGTACATTTATGTGTCATCTTGGCCATGGGGTGCCCAATATTTGGTCAAACATTATTCTGGGTGTGTCTGTGAGGGTGATTCCCAGTGAGGTCAGCATTTGAATCAGTGTGTAGAGAAGATCACCTTCACCCGTGTGGGTGGGCCTCATCCATCCACTGAGGACCTGAACAGGACAAGAGGCGAAGGAGGGAGAGCTCACTGCCTGCCTGACTGCGGAGCTAGGACATTGGTCCTCTTCTGCCCTTACACTGGGACTTACATTGGTCCTCTTCTGCCCTTGCACTGGACTCACATTGGTCCTCTTCTGCCCTTACACTGGGACTTACATTGGTCTTCTTCTGCCCTTACACTGGGACTTACATCACTGTTTCTCCTGATTCTCAGGCCCTCAGACTTGGCTAAAACTACTGGCCTTCCTGGGTCTCCAGCTTATAGGCAGCAGATTATGGGGCTTGGTTTCCATAGTCATTTGAGCCAATTCCTCATAATAAATCAGTCTCTCTTTCTCTCAGGTATCCTCCAGATATCTCTCAATATATCCTGTTGGTTCTGTTCCTCTGAAGAACCCTAATACATACAGACAATTACTCCTGAATGTTTAACTGAAGGTGATGTAAGGAACATTATAGTAAAGAATTTGAATATTAAAAAGATGGTGTCAGAATGATCAGTGTTTTTTTTTTTAATTGAAGTATAGTTGATTTACAGTATTGTGTTGGTTTCCGCTGTACAGCAAACTGATTCAGTTATATATTCTTTTCCATCGTGGTTTATTACAGGATATTGAAGATAGTTCCCTGTGCTATACAGGAGGACCTTGGTATTTATCTATTTTATGTATAGGCATTTGTATTATAATCTCAAACTCTTAATTTATCCCACCCCTACCCCCTTTTCTGTTTGGTAACAATAAGTTTGTTTTCTATGTCTGTGAGTCTGTTTCTGATTTGTAAATAAGTTCATTTGTGTCGTATGTTAGATTCCTATGGTATTTGTCTTTCTCTGTCTGACTTCACTTAGTATGATAATCTCTAGGTCCATCCATGCTGCTGAAAATGGCATTATTTCATTTTTTATGGCCAAGTAATATTCCATTGTATACATACCACATCTTATTCATTTGTCGAAGGACATTTAGGTTGCTTCCATGTCTTGGCTATTGTGAATAGTGCAATGAACACTGGGGGTGCATGTATCTTTTTGAATTAGAGTTTCTCCAGATATATGCCCAGGAGTGGGATTGCTGGATCATAGGGCAACTCTATTTTTAGTTTTTTAAGGAACGTCCATAGTGTTTTCCATAGTGGCTGTACCAACGTACACAGAATGATGAGTTTTAAATATGTCTGTATATACGAAGGCTTGTTTGCTTACATTTTTTCATCACTGAACTGTTAACTATTAATTATTTTCTGCTTTATGGGTTTGGCTGATCTGATTTAGAAACAATTAAACAAACCCTTTATTGTATTAGTCTGATATTTCTGTGGTATCAGCTCACTCCCAGCTGAAGTGATGCTTCTTGACCTCACACTCCACACTGACAAATAAGATGAAATCTTCTCTCCTGTGGTATGAAACTGTCAACTATCTCAAAGAATTTTCTTCCAGAAATAGAACTGCTGCTGATCGATGTGACATTGAACAACAGAGGAACTGATTTTTCCTTATAGTAAATGTTTATTTAAAAAAAAAATTTTTAAACATCTTTATTGGAGTATAACGTTTAATCTAATTTCCCATTAATCTTATGCTTCTAGTAATATCTCTTCATCCCTAAATGTAAAATCATCCTTGGGACCTGAACTCATAAAGCTAGCCATAGAAAGCCCCAAACAATCAAAATAACGACAACTTAGAATTGGCCAGGGCTAAACGGGGCCCAGCTAGTTTTATTGCCTTTATATACGCTCGCTTTGCCAGGTCTTTTCCTGGGGTTCTTTTGGTGACAGTGCAGGTGGTGTCAGTTGGATTTCCAAACCCTGACAATGGACCTACTCTAGCCATCCTTATGGGGGAAATGATTAGAATCATTACAGTGCAGGATGGATGGCTATGGGAAGGGGAGGGATTGTGATTGCAGGGCTAAGATAATGGCTTTTTCTTGTGAAAAGTACTAGGAACACAAACTACAGGTTTTCACAGTGATGAATGAGCGTATCCCGGGCACAGTGACCGTATTTTCTGAACCCCAGCATTAGAACGCATGAGGTTAATCTGAATAAGCTGACATATGTGGTTATGAGTCCTAGTTGAGCAGCTGTTTTATCTCCCTCATTCTCATTCATAAATGCCCCCTCTTATCATTATTGCCTGGGAACTTGGAGTGTGTACTTTTCCCAGCAATTATAGGACATGTTATTGGAGTTACCCTGGATGTATTTTCGGCTTGCGGCCCATATGGTGGCAGAACTGGGGAGCATACGTGTAGGGAATGTTCCAAGCCCTGCTCACCACTTCCCCGATACTCCAGAACGGATGAGTTCCCCTTGTTTACTGCATTTGGGAACTGCTTGCCCCAGGGCCAAACGAAGACTCTTGAGAGAAGATTGGAAATTTCTTCTTAAGTGTAATTATAACCTAAATATTTTACATATAATTGCAACAGTGATTTCCCTAGGCCCTAACGGTTTGTGAATACAGATGAGATTCTGTTATTTTTAATGATCCCTCCCGCCGCCACAGGTCTTACCTGCTGACATAGAGTAACAGCAGTTAGAGACCTTACGTGTAAATACACATTTGCTCAGACACTTCTGCTTTGCCCCTGTAGGAATGTCCTCGGCCTGTCGCTCTTTCCAGACAGGCTTTTGGGCCTTGCTAGCTTTACCCATGCTCTCTGTGGCAGTGCTGCATCCTTGTAAGACCTTATTCCTATGTGGCAGGGTCTCCAGGCTGACCCCAGGTGGAGACTGGGTGTGTAGGGTTAGTGGCCCTCCCGGGCTTTGGGTGGGCTGGTGGACATCCTGTTCTCTGTCTCCCTCTCTCCTCTGCGTCTTTCCCTGTTTCTCTATCATGTAAAAATCTCCACCTTCTGCCAAAACAGAGGCCACCATATGCCTCAACTCATGTACCTTGATTCCTAGGAAAACGCCATTCTCATGGCCACCTTCACTCACCTTCTCTTCCACGAGCTCTGAGTCCTGTAAGGTATTTGTGTCTCCAACTTGCCAGATGAGAAGAATTGGTTCAGAAGCATCAGTGACGTGGGAAAACCCAAACAACTAATACCTGCCAGAGAGAAACGTTTAACCCAAGTTATTCTGATGCCAAATCCGTGCTTTTGCCCCTGCAGGGTCAGTGGCTGGAGTGGCCAGAGTTTGAGTCCTAAACCAGGCCAGGCTGTGTACCGAGCTTCCCAGGCCTCCTGGGATCCTGGTCACATCACACGGAGGCCACCTCTTTAATTTTTGGTAGCTCAAGCCTGATACAGATTCTGGAAAAGACAGCTAATGCTTAAAATATTAAAATAACCAACAGGCAAGTCAGGCACAAATCCATCATTCCAGTACACATATTTATAAAGATATTGTACAGATATGCAATGAATATAAAATGGAGTAATCGTAATCTGATTGGAAGGGAGATATAGGAACCTAATTATGCACCATAAACTTAATTACTAATATAGTTCTTCCGAACCCAGCTGTCAGTAACCTTCCCTTTTCCTTTCTGCTGTATTCAGTTCCATGCGAGCGACGTGGGCCCGGAGGAGAACGGTTCTCCCTGTGATTAGCAGAAAAACGTGCCTTTATAGGCACAGTGATCCATCCGGCTGTTTGTTTAACGTCTGCCAAAATTCAGCGTCTCTCCAGATTCATAAATGATGCTCTTCAGTCAGGAGAGGCATCGGAAACTGTGCTTGTCTGTGCAAAAGTTAAAAAAAAGAACCAGAAGCATTTTAGGAAAGAACAGCCTCTGTTCTCGGATTTGCTAGACGAATAGCAGCCACTGACTGAAGAGAAAATAACCAGGCAAGCTTAGCTGATACAGGAGCCTGGAAGTAAGCAAAAACCAAACTCTTTTCATTGCAGACTCGGCTAGAAAATAATTACGGATCCTGTTTCCTTCCAGGAGCCGTTGTGGCAACGTCGTACGAAACCAGTATGGTTTATGGGGTTCTCAGAAACTCCTTGTAATTTGAGGAGCCATTTTTGCCTTCACCTCTCTTTTCTTTTCTTTTTTTAAATTTTATTTATTTATTTATTTATTTTTGGCTGCATTGGGTCTTCGTTGCTGCACTGCAGGCTTTCTCTAGTTGTGGCGAGCGGGGGCTACTCTTCGCTGCGGTACGTGGGCTTTTCATTGTGGTGGCTTCTCTTGTTGTGGAGCACGGGCTCTAGGCTCGCAGGTTTCAGTAGTTGTGGCACGTGGGCTTCAGTAGTTGTGGCTCGCGGGTTCAGTAGTTGTGGCTGGCAGGTCTAGAGCGCAGGCTCAGTACTTTTGGCGCACGGGCTTAGTTGCTCCGCCGCATGTGGGATCTTCCTGGACCAGGGATCAAACCCATGTCCCCTGCACTGGCAGGCGGATTCTTAACCACTGCACCACGAGGGAAGTCCCACCTCTATTTTCTTGAAATGACTCACTAGCTAATGTCTTTGATTAAGACATTAAAATTCTTTTGGCAGTAAATGATGCAGAGACAGTATATCTATAGTAAACCCTTAAGTCTCTTTCTCAATTCCCTACTGCGATTGGCAGGTGGGCCCACTGATAGAAAGGGCATGTGATCCACTAAGACCTTCTCATTTGGGGAGCACAGTTCAGCAAAAACGGTGAAGATGAAGCCGTCTTGGTATTTATGGTGCTGAGACATATTTCACAAGTGTGTTACGTTGACACCTTGTGACATACACTGATGTCTACATGCTGTTTTGCCTGGATGAATGAATGGTGCATTACGGAAATAGAGGCACGTGTTAATACTACCTTGCTCGCGGTTGGGGAAGGGGATCAGGGCTCCATTTCTTGTCCAGACACATGCACCTGTCATAGATCAAGCACGGGAAGCCCTGTCTATTGGCACCTGCTTCATTTTACATGGGCTGCGCTGAGGGAGATAAAACTAAACTGGCTGATCTTGGGCTACGCGTGGCTGTCGGCTCAGTGACTTGTGTGCATGTTTCTTCCTTGCATATGTAATGATGCGCAGACTTCTGTTTTTCTGGGACTCATTCAAGCGCACGGGAAGTGATGTTCCAATGAGCTGGAACCTCTTCCTTCAGCAGATGTTTCAGCAAATTGTTCTCCTGCCCTCACCACTTCATGAGGTTTTTCTAACTCACTGGATGGTTTAACTGCCAGGAGGCTCACATGCTCCCTGAATTTATTTTGCATTTTCCTGCTGTCATGCAAGACACAGTTTGGTTCACCATTCTGGTAGGAGGGACAATCTCATAAACTACGTTTTTCTAAATTTTCTCTTAGATCTTAAGCACCAGGATCAGCCTCAGACACTCTCAGAGACTTTATTACAAACTGACACTGCAGGTTTCTTTCCCTTAGAGATCAACTAAACCACAATCTCCTTCCCATTTCTAAACAGAATACATGTTATTGTCACAGGAAACTATCCTCAGGGACCCTGCAAAGCTGCCCAGTTGTGACATCACCCTATATTCATTATTTTGAGATAGGATTCTTAGCTATAGTTATATAGATTGTGTTGCTGCAGTCACTGAGTTTTGCTCTGGTTTTTAGACAGCTTTTAAGTTTGTTAAATCAGAGGTACCTTCCAAATGGAATTCGTCTGTTGTATATGACCAGCATCTGTGCAACTGAATTAAAGAAATGATGCTTAAGGAAATTGATATTAATCCAGTGGTTATCACTGGGGAGTAGGAATGAAATGAGGAGGGGTAGAGTTTTATTTTCTATTTCATAAGCTTCAGTATGGTTCATTTATTCTTACCACAAGCAGATGTTACATGTCTGATAATAAATCGTGAGATATTTTCACGACGTGCATAAACAGTTGCAAATTGGCTAAAAAGTCCAGATCAGTTATTCATCTCAGACATCAGTCTCCTCTGAGCTATAACTTAATTGAGTCAAAGTCCAATTCAGCTTTTCTACTTGCTTTCTGGGAGTCCTAATTCCTCTGTAATAGAATGGTTGTGAGATCCACTGGGAATTTCTTTTTTTTTTTTTTTTGAGTACAAAACTCCACGGCGCAGGAAAGAGCCATTCCTGCCTCTGAATGCATTTGTCACACATTTTCAGAAATGAATTTGAAGACATTGAAAACGTGATATTCCTTTTGCTAGCATTCGAGTGATTTTTAAATGACAATACACTTGAAATTTTAAAATTTGCTATTGCTGTTTAATATTTATGTGCTTCTGCAGTGTTGTCTGTTACACACACACACACACACACACACACACACACACACACACAAAAACCTCTCTATAAGGAGATACAAAGTTAAGGCACCATCAAGATGACCCTAACTTGAAGGAAAAAAAGAAAAAACCCTACAAACTAACAGCGAGAACTCTAGCCGACTCTACTCACATCTTTGTTAGATCTTCTTGCAAATATTTTGGTCAAAATGTTTTTGGGACAACTATATAGATGGGAAGAATGCCTCTTGAGAGGCAATGGAAATTCTGGGAAATGTTTGATCCAATGAGTACATTCATTGGACTCTTTTTGTTAGAGGTGATAGAAGCTGAAGTAGCTTAAGTAGAAAAGATAATATGTTTGCTTATAAAACTGTTGATGGGGTAGGGGGTAAATGTGATCAGTTTTGGGTGTGACTTGTTTGGGGGTTCAAACAATGTCATTGGACCCGTGGCTCTCTTTTCTTACCTTGGCTCTGTTTCTCTATGTGTTCGTTTCATCCTCAGGCATGCTCTGGTTGCATGATAGCAAAGACGACTGTGGCCCAGTGGGAGTCCCAAACTTGTTCCAAAAAGAAGAGAAAGCCACTCTTTTCCCCAGAGTCCACATAGGATATCCCAAGATTCTAATGGACTCTAATCATCCCTGCCAGGGAGATGGAGTTCATTGATCGACCAGCTGCATTGTGGTCCTGCTGTCTGGGGTTGGGGTGAGTCTGATACTTCTCCACCCTCACCCCAGGACATTGTGCAGTAGTGGGGGGGTTTGATTTCAAAGAGAAAAGTCATTGGATGGACAAACCACAGTACCCGTCATGGAAGGCCACTTCCCTAGGACCTGGTAGGTTCATCGGCCTCTAGGGAGGCTGCCCAAAGGTAATACATTCAGGTATTTGATAATTAGATGGGTACTATATTCCCTTAACTTTCAGTTCTAGCCAAGTAGTTGTAAAAAAAAAAAAAAAAAAAATCCCTTAGTTATAAATCACTTAGAAAACCTAGGAAAAAAGATTGCTCACATCCGTTTGTATCAAAGCTTTCTTGGAAATGTGTAAACTAAAAAAAAAAAGAATGCGTAAACTACATTTGGATCCTTTTGGTGACCGTTGCCTCAAAAATCTTTTTTGATTCTTCCAATTCAGTAAAATCTCCTTTATCTAAACTACCCTATTTCATCTCATAAAAATCTGGGTCTGGCATGAAATAGTTACGATGATGGTGATAAATTATAAAGTGATGACTGTTTGCCAGGCCTCATGCAAAGCTTATCCCATGCCCTCTCTCCGAATAATTTTTACAAAAGTTCTGTGAGGTAAGTTTCAAAATCCTCACTTTTATAAATAGGGTTGGCGTAACCAGATACTTACCTGAGATTACACTGTGTAATGGAGCAGGGATTCAAACCGGATTTGTCTAGTTCTGAAGCCTAACCTCTTAACTGCCGCACAACACTGTCTCTCTGTGCTGAGCCTGCCTGCACGAATAGAGTAAAAGAGGTGACAGCAGTTACGGAGCTCTGAAGGGAGGTGGGGTGGAGAGTGGCTGTCTCTGGGGGAGGGGAGGGGATTCTGGGTCTTAAACGACTGAAGCATCATTACTTGGTTGATTTCGTTGTTTGCATTCCTATCACCTGTATTCACCCACTTTTCAGTCTAGGACCATAACCCCTTTTAATTTCCATATGTAAAATAGATAAAAATAATCTTTATTGAGGAGGTTGTATCCTGGGTGAAACCCAATCTCTGTCACCGTTAATTGCTTTATTTAAATTTTGGAAGGGTAAAATAATAACAATTAGTATTTGCACTGTGTTTCATCATTAGTCAAGCATTATTCAATTCATTGCTTGTAATGTAACAGGTCAGATGCTGGCATCTCCCTTTTAGTAATGAGGAATCTTCAATTTGGAGAAGCCTTGTGACTGCCCTCCAAGTCTGCTGACTCCGAATCTCATGGTCTGTCAATTAAAATTCTTTAAAAAGGAATTGAGTGATGGTAGGAAGGTGGACAGAGCCGTTCTGTAATCAAATAGAGGTTATCATTTCCAGTGGAGGTAAGACTGCCAAGGGAAGGAACTGTAATGAGGTTATTTGACAGTTATTAATAATTTCTGTAGAACAGTGGTTCTCAAATTTATTTTTAGCCGTGGAATAGGTGTCACCACCACTATCACCTGCAGACTCTGGTGCTGATGACTATTCTGTTTTCTCTTTATTCTGTTGAATTTGTTAAGGCGTGTTTTATGGCCGAGAATGTGGTCTATCTTGGTGAATACTCTATGTGAGCATGAGAAAAAGGTGGGTTCTGTTGTTGGATGAAGTAGCCTGTAGATGTCCATTATCTCCAGTTGACTGATGGAGTTGTTGAGTCATCTATGGTCTTACTGAGTTCTGCTTGCTGGATGTTACAGATTTCTGTGTCTTCCTTTCTGATAAACGGCGCAGGCTCCAACAACGGTCCTGGATTCATCCTTTATTCTGTGAATATGGAGAATTCCATCCAGCATTTTCTAATCTTAATCTTGCATTTCTGGAATAAACCCAACTTCACTGTTATGTATTATCATTAGTGTGTACTGCTGGATTTGATCCATCATGGCTTTATTTATTATTTTGCACCTATGTTCACGACTGTTGCTGGCCTCTCATTGTTCTCTCTTGCAATATCCTTAGGTTTTAGAATCCAGGTTTCGTTGGCCTCATTAAAAGTGTTGGCTTCTCAACTTTTTCCTTTTTAAAAACTCCTATGTAAGATAAGATTGATACTATTTTTTCCTTGAATAGTAGGAAGAGTAAACTGGTGAAGCCATCTGGGTCTGCAGTTTTCTTTTGGGGAAAGTATTAAATTATAAATTAAATTCTTTTAATACATGTAATCATCCTTGGCTTTTCTATTTCTTTTTGTGTCAGTCTTGGTAATTTGTGCTTTTCAAGGAATTAGTCTAATTTATTTAAAATTTCTAAATTAATGGTATGAAATTGTTTATAATATCCTCTTATTATCTTTTTAATACCTCTAGAACCCTAAGTGTTGTCTATTTTCATTCCTAATATTTGTAATTACTTATTTATCTCTATATTTTGATTAAAATTGCCAGGGTTTATCAGTTTATTGGTCTTTTCAGAAAGTCAACTCTTGGCTTTTGTGGGTTTTTTTCTATTATGAAATTATTTTATTTCATTATTTTATGCTCTTATCTTTATTTCCTTCTTTCTGATATATTTCTGTTTATTTTTCTATCCTTTTAACTTGTGATAAGTACTTAGATCACTAATTTTTCAGCTTTCTTCTTTTATCAAATATACATTTTAAGACAGTAACTTTTCACTGTGACTTTAGCTGCATTCTATTTTAGTTCTGAAGTATCATATTTTTGTTATCATTAGGTTCAAAATATTTTCTACCTTCTGTTGCAAGTTTTTCTTTGATCCATGGGTCATATAGAAAAATATTGCTTAATATGTAACATGTGGGAATTTGTTCAATTATCTTTTTGTTAATGATGTCTAGGCAAATTTCACTATAGTCAAAGAACAGTTTCTATATCTTTCAAATCCTTGTTATTTATTGTCTTGTTTTATGTCTCATCACATAATCAATTTGGATAAATGTTTTATATGCATTTTAAAAGCATGTGGTTCTGCAGTTATTAAGTTCAGGGTTCAATATATGTAGATTAGGCCAAGTTTGTTAATTGCATTGTCAAATATTTTATATTTCTGTTTCTATTTGTCTGTCTTGTCTATCATTTACTGAGAGAGAATCATTAAAATCTCCTAGTCTGTTCATGGACTATAATTTTTTCAGCCTTTGGAGCTAAGTTTTTATGTGTAATAATTTAAAATGATTTTATCTCTCTGGAGGATTAATGCTTTTATCATTTTGAAATATCCTTCTTTATTTCTAATAACGCTTCTTGCCTTAAATTCTAATGTGTTTCATGCTCGTGTAGGTATATCTTTTCTCTTTTGGTTAATGTTTGCATGATATATCTTTTTTAATCATTTTACTTCCAACATCTCTGTGTACTTAAATTTTCCATTTTTAAATAGGTAAGCATAATATAGTTGTTTTAAAAAATGTAGCCAACTAATCTTTTTCATTTAATTAGAGAATTTAGTACTTTTATATTTATTGTAATGACTGGTTTGGCTCATTTACATTAAATGTAATTGTTAATATATTTGAGTTTGGGGTTTAAGTTGACCGTACTATTAGTTGTGTTCTATTTGCTCCGACTCTTTTTTGTTTGTTATTTTTCCTATTATAATTGTTTTAAATTTGTAAACCTCATGATTTTAGCTGCATTATCACCTCTACTTCATAGGTGCTTTATGCATGCCTCCAATTCTTAAGACTTTTGGAGGTTTAGCAGTATTGATTAGCATTGATAATAAGCTTCTTCTTAGTCCATTCCTTTTCTCAATTAGCTTGTCATTATTTTAAACAAGATTTATGATCTCTCTAGTGGTTATTTTAGAATTTAAAGTATGCACCCTTGACCTTTTAGTGACTGCTGTAAATTTTGCTCTTATCTGTATGTTCCATATTTTAATTTTTCTGTATTCAGTAAGTATATTTTATTTAAAGCTTCCTTAATTTTACTAGTACTGTCTTCTACTGGGTCTATTCTGCTTTTAAACTTTTCTACTTAATTCTTTATTTCAGTTATTGTATTTTTCAGTACTAAAATTTTTACTTGATTTTTTAAAAATAAATTTCTGTTCTCTGGCAAAACTCTTCTTCTTGTCACCTATTTCATTGAATGCATTAATCACAGGTATTTTAATATCCATATCTAATAACTGTGTGTCTGCTTTCCTTACTTATTTTTTCTTGATTGTTAATAATTCTTACAGAATGCAAGGTATTGGGTATAAAACAAATGTAAGAGCCTCTGGACGATGTTATCTTCCTCTAAAAAAGGATGTGGTTTCCTTCTGGCAGGCAGTTAGAGGAGTGTGGCTCACTCTGGTCTAATCAGCCAAGGTGAGTTGAGGATGTTGAGGTCCTTGTGGGATCTGATCAATTTCCTCTTTGCCCTTGTTCCCAGGGCATTGCCTGTGCTCACCTTGAACTCTGCTTTTGTTTCCCCAGCATACAAGACTGCTGACACTCCATTTTGATTTTCAGTCTTTTGGTGCTATTTTCTGCTTAGCCTCACTGTCTAGAGGACTATTGGAGTAAGTTTGCTACAAGCCTCCTATTTTCTCCAAGACCTTCCTCACTAAAATCCTGGCCGTTTGAATAACTATGAGCTCCAGCCTTTGTTTTCCCATCTCTGTGGACACTGCAGGTCCTGAACTGCGACCCTCTGCCCGGTTTCTCAGCCTCTCCTGCGATGCTTCTGAATTGACAGGCATTTCAGAGGAAGAGCGACAGAGTGTTTGTCTCCTCTTAATAAGTTCTCATTTTTTCTCAGCTTTGGTCCCTTGAGATGTTAGTTACTCTCAATGTCATTAAGCAGCATTTATAAAAATTATGCTGATTTTAACGTTCTTTATACCAGATACCTACCAGATGTGAGTGATACTGTAATAGAAACAGGTCTCCTGCTTTGATTTCATGGATGCTTCATCTGAGAGCTATTTTTTGTCTCTTTTGTGTTAGAGATTTCCTCCTACGTGGTGATCTGATATTAGAGTGAGGCGCTGAGAAGCTGACTGAAATGTGTGAGTGTGGTGGGCTTCATGACCTGATGGTGCTCCAGGGTGGTTGTGATGAACAGCTGCTCTGGGTCTTCCTGATTGTCGTACCTGTAGGTCTCTTCTCTTAAGCTCTTAGTTTCTGGAGGGAGACATCCTCTAGCATCTTTCAAGGGCGTGAGCCTGGAGACCAGTGATGTGAGGGCAAGAGGGGTTCTCAAGGGTCAGTGTGCAGGTTTCCCCCACAACCCTCTGTTTCTAACATGGTAACCATGCCAGGACACAGCTACTGTGGCACTCGCTGCATGAAATAAGCTTCTGGTCCTCCGGGACATGAAGGAGGCCAGGCCGTCTCGGTTCATTGGGCTGACTCAGCAATTCTGACTTCAGCTACACACTCACTTCCACTTCGGAGGCAACGTGAATCACCTCTTCTGAATAATGCCCCTGGTGAGTGTCAGGTGTCCTGGTCTGCCAGGTCAAGCAGCTTCTCTGCTTCCATCATGTCACTGCTGCGATCTCTTCTCCTCTCCTCGTGCAGGTGAATTGGTATGTATTTCTGCTATCTACGTATTGTCCTGTTAGTGGGGTTTCAGGAGGAAACCATGTCAGTACATGTGTTCAGTCTGCCAAGCTTTACTGGTTGTTTACGGTACTCTTCATAACTAAAAACAAGCCTTCCAGGGCTTCCCTGGTGGTGCAGTGGTTGAGAGTCCGCCTGCCGATGCAGGGGACATGGGTTCGTGCCCCGGTCTGGGAAGACCCCACATGCCGCGGAGCGGCTGGGCCCATGAGCCATGGCCGCTAAGCCTGTGCGTCCAGAGCCTGTGCTCCACAACGGGAGAGGCCACAACAGTGAGAGGCCCGCATGCCAAAAAAAAAAACAAAAACAAAAACAAAACAAAAAAAAAAAAACAAGCCTTCCAGAATTAATATCTTTCTTTTGGAATTAATTAATTCTTTAAGAAATCAGGTGTGATAGCCTCATGATCTAAAAATGTGTATCCAAATTGCCAATGCAGAGACTTTTTCCTAGAGAGTGTGATTGCTGACTTGTTAGCACCAGAAAACTGAATGTCATGTGTATTTGCCTGTTTGACAGTGAGAGTGTAATTTCACATAATAATCCGAGTTCAGGGATCATTTTATGGAGGTAGGGAGTGGGATTTAGGATGTAGAGTACACATGATTCTACTGGAATATGAAAGGGGAAACATTTTTGCCTGCAATCTAGAGCAAGAATATGCTTTACCTCAAGTTATGTAGTAAAAACAAACAAACAAAGCAACAAAGAACCCTTCTGAGTGTGTACATGATATGAGTTTATTACACAAGGGACTGACCTTCATTCAAACAGTGTTAGAATTTTGGTTCGACCTGACAGAGAATTTCATTGCTGTTTAAAGCAAAGGAATGTATATACACTGAGAACGTGTCAGGGAAGAGAGCACCAGTGAGCATCTTCTATTTGAAGCTGTTCAGTCTCTGGAAATTCAAACTGGAAATAGCTAGTGACATGGATAATGCATTTGCTGTCATGAAGGAGAAGATTGGGTTCTTATCTGGACTTTAACATCGTGGAAAGAGTTATGATGACTCTATTAGGAAAGGGCTGCAGAGAATCAGCTCGGGGACACAGAGGAGCTTGGAAAATGGTTGGAGTTATTTATCTCAGAAAGGAAAGGAAGGTTCTGCTGACAGAGATAGTAACTGTGCTGAATAGTGGAGGTGAGGGTCCTCGGATGCACAGGACCCAGGCTAAGCCCTTAAGAAACTCACCATCCCCTTTGACATTCTTCCATATTACATCCAAGAGATCTATCACTGAGTATTTTAATTGGCTGTAGATTGATTTCTAAGGAATTAATTTCCCTCTTCCTTAGAACATGGAAGTTTTCTTTTCTGCCGTTTGACATCTCACGGCTTTCTATCCTTTTTCCTAAAGTTTGTTTCCTTCTGTAAGCATCTACTGAGAATTTTTAATGTGTGCCCAGCAATGGCTCCAGTGGTTTTCCCTCGAGATCTCTTCCACTCGTGGACGTAACTTGTCTTACAGATGTTCTTTTAATTATGGACACCCACAGTCTGAATATCCTTATATTAGTAGGACAGTGTTACTTAAATAAAAGAATCCCAATTCAAAGGATCGCAAGCTGCAAAAAGAACTTATTTCCGCCCATGATTAGGAAGTTAGGGCTACAGCCGTACTGAGCCAGGCACATCTGGGTCTCGTAGAGCGAATGTAATCAGGGTTGGCCTTTCTATCAGCACTTCTTTTCTCTGGGTTACCTTTATATTCAAGGCGCCGTTTCCCCACATGGTTTCCAAGTAGTGTGTGTTTACAGGATCCCCAAACTGACCTCAGAAGGTGGAGGATGCTGCTTCCAGATAACTCCAGAAACGTCCCAAGATGCTTCCCCAAGGAAGGGCTGGGCCGCTCGCTGGATCCTTATGGCCCTGGAGGTGGCATGTTCTGATTGGCTAGGCCTGGGTCACGTGCTCATTCTTGGCCTCAGGGAGAGGTTAGCCCCACCTGAACCGCATAAGCTGAGAACGGGGAAAGGCTTCTTCCTACAGAATTTCTGGGCAAAAACAAAAAGGAAGAAAAGCAGTGTTCACTGCCCTGCTGCCAGTTGGACATTTTCCTCTCCAAACCTTCCTGAGGCTGGAGACTGGTACAAGCTCTACCCATCTCCACCTCCAGATAGCAGGCAGTTCACCTACCTGCTGGTCGGTACAGGGCAAATTCACTCGTCTTTCCCTCGCGCTAGGATCCTATCCAAATGCCCCTCTCTCTCTGAGAACTCAGAGCGCAACTGACGCTAACCCCGTCACTCACGTTCACACGTGATGTCTTTTATCTGCTTCCTCTCTCGAATTCTCTTCTCCACTTATTTCTGAAACTTCTCTCTCTGTTCTTTCCACGCCTGAGTAAAATGTGCCTGTAATCGGCTGACAGGTTGACGCGTGTGTAGCTTGGGGAAAGTGTGGTCAGGCATTTACAGGGGACACTAGATATAAGAGGCTCAGTGAGATTCACAACCTTCGCAGGAGTCCGCCTTCCGCCAAGTCATTTTCTAGTTTCATCGTTATTACTCAGCTGTTGGCATTTAAAATCAACTCTTTCATGGTAAACTGTTCTTTAGTTTGGTTAATTGTGGGTGTTTGAAAGGCATTGCAGAACGGTTGCAGCCACCTTACAGGACTAATAGTTCATGGACTGAACTGGAAAACTAATGATGGTTTGGAATAATTCGTCTACACAAAAGCGCACTTTCTTTCTGCTAAGCCTGCCATACCTCACAAAATAAAATTGTGACTGCAATTTTTAGTGTTTGAGGCGAGTCAAACAACATGTACTTATTAAGACGTTTTATAAAAGGCCCGTGGTACGTGCTGGGTGGGGGGTCTTAGGGCTGGAGGTGGGGAGTGGGTGGAGGGAGATTAGGCTGTTAAAATGAATTGGAGTTTGTTCCTGCCCTGGAGGAATTTCTCATCTGGTGGGGAAAGGAAAGCAGTGAGACGCCCTCAGAAAAGTCCTCAGGAGCTGGGATAAAGCCTGCTTCTCAGGCCCTAGTGGTCCTGAGCCCCTCACTTTGTCCCATGTGATGATTTTAATGGCAAAAATGTTGTTCAATACAACAATGTAAGTTCAGACACCACAGTGGTGGTTCTGAAAGTCTGTGTCAGCAGTTCTTTCAGTCTGTACAGAAACTATCACTCATGTTTCTGTTTGGAGTGGCTCCTAGAATTTCCATCTTTGACGCAGAGTGTAAGCCCAATTTCTGACTACATGGTAAATCAGAAAGTCCTCTAGATTCTCCACAAATGGGATGGTGGATTTTCCACCGGGAGGGAGTGTTGTCTGGAGTGAAATATCAGCTTCATTTCTTCTTATATAACAGGAAGTGAAGGGCTGATCTGCTCACTTCTTTAACTCCATCATCTGAAAACTATACCCTTCTGTCCTTCCTGCTGCATCCTTTCTGCATTCTTCCCTTGCTCTGCAGAGCCTCCACTCAGACTCACTTTAATTTCAGGGGTGCAGGAGCAAGAGGAAGCCTTGGCCCCAATGTCTGCATGTATCGAATGGTTCCCATTTTCTTCCCCTCTGAGCTGAGCTATAGAAAAATTCAGAAAGCTGACGGAGCCAGTTAAAGTCTTAACCAGTTGAAACTCAAGGGGGTTGGTGGCGGGGAAATTAGATAGGAAGAATGTAATTACCAAAGCAAATGGGGCAGACCGAGGATAAGACTCCAGCTGGGCGTCTTCCCGCTGCACTACTGACCTGACTGCAGACAGCGCAGGCAGACAAGCTGGTCCAGGCTTTTCCACAGAATAGCCCAGCAATGGCCTCGGGGCCGTGATGTCATCATCAATTAGCACTGGTTCTGTGCTTATCGATCGGTGGGTTTTAACAAAATTAATTGCTGGGGCATAGAGTTGTCAAATTGTGTTAAATGATTTTATATCCAAAATGGATCTCTCAATCTATGTGTTGGACTCAAGAGGCAATACCGTAATTACTAATATCAAATCAAGGCTTTGTGTCCTGGTGTGGGTTGTTGTACATCTCTTAAGGTTTTTTTCTTTCTTTTTTTTTTTTTTTAAGGAGAATGGAAACTTCTACTGCCTTTTTGTGTGTGCATTTGTGTCTTTCTGTCAGGATTTTCCATGTTGGCGAATTTTTTAAAACTACGGAATTAAAAAACAGTGTTCTAGAAGGAGCATAGACTCTTCAAATTGCTAGAGAATAAGAAATCCAAACGAGTCGTAGAGAGTGTGGTTCATCTTTAGAAGATGAGAGATTCTAAATGCCATTCCCTGAATAAATGAGCTTCTGTTTGAAGTCTGCAAAGGAAATGGAGTTAGAACAGGTAGTGGAGCCCCGGGGGTCTCAGTCCCTGCATGGCGGGGGCCCTGGCACTGTGGTGGGGGACTGGCGGATGTGAGGAGAGGATGCCAGGAGACGCATCACTCTTTGTTTCCTTGCCCATTACCTTCTTCAGTGTCTGACCAGCATCCCCTCCAACTGTCGAAACAGCCTCTTAACTGGTCCAGACACTACTTCTTTTCCCTGTTCCAACTCCCTCGCTCAAAGGGTCACCTTTCTGAATGGCAGGTGACAGGTGTCAGCTGGGGGCCATGAGGGCCATCTGGTGGCCATGTCCACTGATTTAGGTGGCTGGATTGTGTCTCCATACCAGCTTCTTAGATGTTTCTTCCGAACTGCCAGTTCTTTTGATGAGGCAAGAGAGCTGAGTCTGCTGATCCGCTGCGATGTTCTCTTTTCCTCCTTGTCTTTGCTGAGTGGGTTTCTCTCTTTGCGATGCTTTTCCAATCTTTCTTCACCTAACAGCCTTCTTTAGTCTTCAAACCGCCAAATCTCCTTGGCAAAGACTTTCCTGAACAACGATACCCCAGGAAAACCTCTGATCTACCGTGAAGACCTCCTGCTTCTCGATGCTCCTAAAGAGTTTCCTCCAGGAAGACATCCTGCTTTCCTGGGCTTTCCACACCCCTCCAGAGTTCTGCCAATCTCCGTTCTATTTCTTTTCCAAGGTAGTCGCTGGGTGTATTATGTATTTAGTGCCCCAGGAGGACTATGAAGGTGAGAAGCATGTGTTCCCCTGGGGATGTCATGTGGTAGAGGATTCAAATAAGTAGATTTGGGTGTGGATTTTACCTCCATGATTTTTTAGTATCAAAATCTACAAAATCTCTCCGTATCTCTAGCGATCCCAGGGATGACGCTCATTAGCCCAGCCGTGGTCGGCTGCCCATCCCTGAAGGACTCCTGTGTCTCGGGAGATGGTAGACTCATTGGCCAGGCCTGGGCCATGGGCTAGCCCCTGTACATGGGTGGGGGGTGGGATCAGCCCCCCTTAAACTACAGGGAGGAAGAGTGGGGTGGGGCTGGGAGGTTCACAAAAGGAAGTGATGCAGGAGACACGTAGAAGCGTAGCAGCCGTCAACACCACCTGCAGACTAGAGACAAGCCAGCGAAAGGGGGGCCACGAAAATGACTGCAAATACGCATAGGAAAGAGAAAATTTGACATTCTGAAGTGATCACGGTGATAAATTACAATTGCCTGGAAACAAAAGAGAAAAATAAAAAAAGCAGCCGGAGTAGTATTTAAGCCCTTGAACCAGAAATGCATTTTGCACGAGCTATCAGAATCCCCGAGAATATTAGCGCTAAGGGGGACTTGTGGAGCAGGAGGGATGCACTTCTTAAGACAAGAGGAAGGAGCAACATTCTGATTAAATGCCGTGCCTCCGGCATCGCGAATGTGTCATTGCAGCCTTGAGCGTCTCCACTCAGGAAGCTCAACGACCTGCCTTGGGTATCAGTGGGACCTCTTTGTTTGAAATAGTAATACCCTTTGCCCTGGACGGTTATAATAATGGAGTTTAAATTGGTGGTACAGATGCTGTAATTTTCACTGGGTTGTTATCCTTGTGTGGCAATTTGAAGAATCAATTCAGGACACATTTCGGGGTCTAGGTAGGAAGGTGGCTTCGACTGCAGAGGCCCTGATTTATCTTGACTCCCGGATCGACTTCTTCCCATGAAGCTATTCTTCACTGCACTGTAAGAGCTGTCTTTCTACAACACCAAGCTGATCACGATTCTCCCTGCTGAAAATCTCCTGATGACTTGCAGTTGCCATCAGACTTAGGTGAAGTGCAGAATCCTAAACAAGACATTCAAAGCTTTTATTTCCCGGCTACATTTGCTCTGTCCTCCACTCCCACTTCTGCTGTAGACACAGGGCCACTTTCTGCTTCCCCGAAGGCTCAGCTTGTGAGTGCCTCTGGGCTTTGCTTACCCTGCTCCCCCAGCCTGAAGACCCTTCCCCATCCCTTCTCTCCGTGCTTAGCCCCAGTCACCTTGGTAACCGTTGCTCCATTAACCCCAGCAGAACCCAGTCATCCCTCCGCTGCCCTCCAGGGCGCTTCAGTGAAGTAGATGTTCAGCTGTAAACGTGAGCCCTTCACGGTGTTTGCATCCCAATGGCCATCACAATACCTAGGACCCACTAAGCCCTCAATTCATGTTTGTGGAGCCAGTGAGCTTAAAGGAGACTAACCATACCGAATGACTGATAGCCTTTCTGCGTTCCAAGCGGTTGATTGGAAAGTGTTTAGAACACCAAGCCTGCTTCTACGGAAACGTGTCTATGGAGTAGTTCTAGAGCTGGGATTTATCCATCAGAGCCGGTTTAACTTCAGAATGAATGAAGTTATCGTGTGTCTATCACTGAGCAGTGCCTGAATGGCTGCAGTGCCCTGAGACATGGAAACAGCGCCCCCGTGTCATCGAGATGTGGAAATGCCACCCCCAGCATGTCATGGGGCCCAGGGAGTAGGGTCTCCAGGTGCAAGTCAGTTGGTTCCTGAATAGTACTTAGAATTGCGTGGAATTGGTTCCAGCAGGTGTAGCATGGAGGAGGGGCTGGTCTGCGGTCCAGGGAGCCAAGGGGGAGCATCAGAGGGGCTTCCTGGTAGGAGCTGAGCCTGGAAACAGGTCCCCAAGGAGAGGGTGGGAGCGGGGATGGGAGGGGGTGGGAAGGGTGAGGCCCCCTGTGGGGTGTCCTCTAGCTTCCCTTCCTTTGCTCAGCCAGGTGCCCCGCCACGGAGGGTGGGAGACGGTGCCACCGGCATCGTGAACGTATCATTCACGGGTGGGGAGGGGAGTGGCTGTGAGCTGGGGGGGCCATGTGGTCTCGTGCAGGTCCCACTGCCCCTCCCCTGCGCCCTCACTGCCTGGAGGGGCTTTTCCTTTGCTTCTCCTGTTTTTCTCACTCACCATCACCCAGCCCGTCCCTCTGACAGTGACCGGCACAAGGTGGGGCATGGAATGGGGAGCAGACAGGGGAGACGGGGCCACGGTCGGGGGAGAGGGCGAGGGAGGCTCCGGCCAAATGCATGGACGTGTGGGATCCAGTCCTGATTCTACCCACGGAGGAACCTCGCTCAGTATTCTTGTCTGTATGATGAGGACGCTAATGCAAACCCCTCCCTGTAAGGTTGGTCCGTTTTTTAATGAGATGGCGAGTAGAAAGCATTCCTGGGGTGGTGCAAATAGCTTGGCCCTGGACCCGCTGAGAGCAGGGGCTCCTGGGGGCTTGGGCTCTGCCCCTCCCCCCCCACCACCCCTGTCCTGTCGTCCACCCCAGGCATCAGACGTGTGAGGGAAGAAGACTTCAGGGTGACCTCAGCCCCAGACACCAGCTTTGGGATGCAGACGTGTTTCACAGCTGCCACAGCACATCGTGAGGGACGATGGAGAGGGAGCTGGAGAACAGCTGCCTCCGAGGCAGTGTCAGTCTCCTGCGCTGAGCCCCGAGCACAGCTGCCTCCTGCGTTCTCGCTCTCACCCTGCACAGAGGTCTCTCTCAAGGGCCTGGGGTCTTTTGCACACACTGGGCTGCTTGGTGCCTCTCTGTGGACGTTCCTGCGGCTCCCTCTGCATGGGATTTCTCTGTCTGCTGGGAAATGTCTGCTCTCCTATCAAATTCAACTCACATATCATGTCTGAAGCCTCGCCTGCCCTCTTAGCTGCACCTGCCTCCTGGATTTCTCACCTTCCTCCTGACGGTTCCTGCCTCTGAGCTGCCTTTGCTCCTCTGCACATTTGCACTTTGCACGGTTGGTCACTCTTCAGCCCTTCAAGTCTTGCATTCGCTTCTCTCTCTCTCAGTTTGCAGGTTCTTTGAAGACAGGGCCTGTTTTTGTTCTTTGTCTGTGTTTTGCTTTAATCCTTCCCAGGTCCCCCGTGTCCAGCGCCATGCCTGGCACATGCCAGATGGTGACATAAATTCATGATAAATATATAAATGCATTAAACCAAATGATCCATGATTTATGCTGGACTTGAGAGCTTGAAGCATGTGCAAGGACGCACCTGGGCCACCCCAGCACAGGGTGGGAGAAAGTGACCCTCAGAAACCCTGGGCTTGCTATTAGCGCTGCCCTACTTGGGGTGGGGTGGGAGCAGTTACAGAGCTTGTTATAGAATCATTGTCTTTGCTGGAAAAGGCTGTCGCTCTGAGGAAGAAGCTGGTGGCCAAGGTCCAGGGGAATAGAGCAAAGCCAAGTTCAGTTGTGAGCGCCATGTCTAAGGGTCTTAGAAGATAGATGGTCAGGGAGTGTGGAATGAGAGTTGGAGCCCAGGGACAGTGCCAGGGCAGATGTCACACAGAGATTCACCAAGAAGGAAGGGAGCATGGGAGACCTAGCCAAGGAATGGGGGTGAGCAAGTGAGTTCTGGGAGTGAATCTGTAGGCATAGCTTAATTTTGATGTAACTTAGGTACTGAATGTGTCCCCCCAAATTCATGTTGGAATCCTAACCCTCAAAATGATGATATTGGGAGGTGGGGCTTTGGGGAGGTGGTTAGGTCATGAGGATGGAGCCCCCATGAGTGGGATGAGTGTCCTTAGAAAAGAGACCCTAGAGGACCAGCTCACCCCTGTGCCAAGTGGGGACACAGTGACAAGAGACCCCAGAAGAGGGTTCTCGCCAGAAGCTGGCCATGCTGGCACCCTGATCTCAGACTTCCAGCCTCCAGAACTCTGAGAAACACACTTCTGTTGTTGATAAGACACTCAGTTTACAGCACTTTGCTGTAGTGCCGTAAATATACTAGTTTTCCTCACTTCTCTTTAAGTGGTTGGGGTCCAGGTGGTGTCTGCACTGCCTTGGCTTCTTACAGGTTATACAGCGGAGGTAAAAAGAGCTCAGAATAAAATACCCATCAGAGTTTCACCTACAAGAGAGGTGATTTTGGTGAGAGGCTTGATCTCTCAAGGCCCCACTCGCCCGATCTGTAAAAGGGAATTACTGGATGAGATCAGCGGAACTCATCCTTTTGGGGTTTAGCACACTTTCCAATATTAGGATATCATGCAGGATGGTTGAAGCCATGGAAAGAAAGGTAAACATGAGTCTAAAACTAAAGGCAAGTTTTAGAATCCTTGAGACACTTTGAACCGTTACCAAATGGTTGTGCTCTGGTTCCGACTGCTTGCTGCCCTGACACGCATTTGACTTACCCACCAGGCACAGCTCCACCCTGGTCTGTTTGATTCACAATCTTTCACTGGCCCCAGCATGCACTTACTCTGGTTCTCCATCCCTAACCTGCAGCAAGTTCTTGCCTCCTCTGATCCAAGGTGTGAGACCTTCTCTCAACCTTCAATTTGACACACGTTGCTGCAACATTATTTACCCTTATTTGTAGCAAACACCGATTTTCACCACTGAGCAAAGTTTGGAGGTGCATGTGTGAGAGGAGCGTGAGGCACGCCAGGCCATGACGACTTGCAAGCTGGGCACTCCTGGACCAGATGCTCTCCAAGGCCCTTTTCAGATCTTGAGCTTCTGAAAAAGCAAATCTTCAATATTAATTTTTTCCATTAATGGAATCCATAGTGCTTCTAATGGCAAACTTTTCTTATGACTGAATGTAATGCACGTGCATGAAATTTGCATTTGAAAGCATTTGATGAAAAATGCATTGAGGCTTCAGGAAGTTGGTATTGACTTTCAATCCTCCAGCTAATAAGGGAGAAAAGAAATTTGTAGGCTCAAGTCTGGAGTAGGTTGGATATTTGAGAAAATTTTAGACCATCTGGACAGTGGGGGGCATAAATTGGTTTTCACAGGTAAAAGATATATGAATTCAAAACACAAACAGTCGTTGTGAGAATTAGTTGATGACAGGAAGGAAAGGCCACCTGCCCTTGTAGATGGTTGCTGTCATAACAGGGTACTTTACCGTGTCAGGCGGAAATTTGGTCTGTGAATGACATTGACAAAATGGCGGAAGTGTTCTGCTGATTCTCTGTGCATTGAATTGAATATCCGGCTTTTTGTCCCATTAAAATGTTCAACTTACCTGCAATATGAACAAACCCAAGAAAGGCGTCCATGATTCTAGCATTCCTTTTTAGTAAACAACCCTGTTCTTTCCTGCGTGCTTCAGGAGGAAAGCCCTAAGTTCTTTAGAGAGGGTTAAGAGAATTCAACTAGGGTAACGGTTAGGCTCCATGAACAAGTTACGTGACTCTGAGCAAGTTACTTTCCCTGTCTCTGCAGCCTCAAGTCTCAGAGGGCCCCATGAGAACCCGGCCGGCAGGCTTGTCGTGAGTGTTAAAATGAATTAAAAATTAAAAATGTTCAAGTTTTAGGGCAGCACTTGACCCATAAGAAGCATCAGGAAATGTTAGAAATGATCATTCCAGATTTCTGAGAAGCAGCTGCTCCTTCCCTTGTTAGCCAGCGACTGTATTAGATCGTTAAACTTCCAAAGCCTCAGGTTTCTCCTGTGTCAACTGGCAATAATAACAATTACTCTGTGAGTTTACACGAACCCATAAAATTTATAAAATAACTGGTGTGAATGGAAAGCTTCACGGTTGGTGTTGTAGGTGTTTCCATTACAGACATAGAGATGGAGAGTTAGCCCACCTTCCCCTACTATGAACTACTATTTAACAAATGTTTCGAAGATGATAGGAGTTTCTAATTATGAAAGTAATGAACAACGACTGTAGAAAATTGGAAAATATAGGAAAGCACAAGAAAAGGTTAGAAATCGCTTGTTAATCTCAAATCTGAGATATGTGCTCTTAATATTTTGACGTATGTCATATATATAGTGTGTAACATCGATGTATATTCGTATCTAGTAATTTGTGAAACACTGGGTGCATGTCAAATAAGTATAACTGTGTCTGCCCCCCTGAAGTTCACGTAGTCACCTGGGAAAGATAGGATTGGCGACAGCAAACAGTGAGATAACAAGAGAAGGCTGCCTATTGTTAGATAGGGTTAAGGTTTTTTTTAGCACACCATGCAGCTTATGGGATCTTAGTTCCCCGACCGGAGATTGAACCCAGGCCACGGCAGTGAAAGCGCTGAGTCCTAACCACTGGACCACCAGGGAAGTCCCTAAATAGGGTTAGTTTAAAAAAGAGGAAACAAGAAGAAGGGGAGAGAGATGTAGACCCGGAAGTTGGAGGACGTGGGGCGGGGATGGTTAATTGAACCTAATGTTTGCTCTCCCCTTCTTATACTTTTAGTAGAAGAGCTCCTCTGTAGGGTGACACATCATCTCAGGTTTTCCTGGTCTGAGGGGCATCTTGGGAGGTGGGACTTTCAGGGTTCCCATATGGGGAAAGCACCCTACCGAGACACACCTGAGGACAAGGCCGCCCAGTCCAGTAGGGTCACGTGCAGAAGTGATGCATGAAAATTCATGTCCCTTAAAAGGGATGATATCTGCCCCTATTCTCTTTCTTTGTTCCTGAGTCCAGGAAGGTGGCTGAGCGGTTTGGGTGCAAGCTTCCTGAGAGCACCGCTAGATGGTTTCAGTGAGAGCCAAGGAAGGCGCTCGATACTCCGGACGATTAAAATACAAGCAGAAACCAAGTCAGCAAAGCAGGGATGCTAGAAAGAGAAGAGACGGCTACGACCATCAGTGCCATGTGTGCTTTCAGCCCATAGTCACAGGGCCCAGAGAGACAGGAGGCTTGAGCCCGATGGGTGATTGGCCACGGTGGGCAGGACCTGCTTCCACTCCCTTTCCCCCGAGAAGGGAAAGGTTCACTCTCCTCTTGGGATTCTTAAAGCCTTTTTTCATTAGGGGGGCCAGAGGTGGCTCACCTGCCCATTACACAATAGTTTTCTTATTTCTGAACTTATATCTGCCCTTGAGCTCCTTGCTTATCTCAGCCACCAGCCCAGCAGAGGCCGGAACTCTGCTATCCTGGGTAAGCAGCTTTCACAGCAGCTGCCCTGAAGATGCAGCCCACACCCCAGGCCAGTGAGCCACCCACTTGCCCTGCACCATTCACTGACCTTTGTGTAACAATAGGAACAGTAATACCCGTTGTCATTTTCCAGCAACAATACTGTAGGGCCTCTTTGTTACAGAGGCTGAGCCTATACCCTGCGGGTTATGATGGCTCTGTGCAGCCAGTGTTCCTTGACCTGGTGGAGAGCTGATGAGAGCTTGTTCAGAGAGCCTGGTGGAAAGGAGCACAACAGGGTGGAGTGGATTTCTCTTGCTGACATGACAGGTCATGAAAGAATACCCAGAGTCCCTTCACGGGATGCCTAGTAACTTCAAAACATTCAGGAATCTTCTGTACTCAAAATAGCAGGCAAATGGCTTTAAAACATTCCTTGCAATGATGGTTCTACTCGCCTCATGGTTTCCTAAGGGTGTCAGCGCCCTTATTAGTTTCTGAGGAGAAAAATATACCTCCAGGGTATTACTTTACTATGAGATCTGCCTTTTTTCTTGGTAATTGAAGAAGTCATAGCAGGCACCCAAAAGATGAAAGTTTGTGTAGGAAGGAATTAGTGGGTTGGGTTTTTAAAAAATTTTTCAAAAGCATTGCGCTCTTGTGCGGTGTTATTGAAGGAACATTCTGTACCGACTCCTTAGCAGAGATCTTGTAAGGAACGATAACTCCTGTGCCAACTTGTTCCTTGAAGACACAAAATCAAGCAGCCTCTCTGTGTGGGTTTTGAGGGGCCCTTGTTTTGGGGTCTTTGCTGATCGGAATGTTATGGTTATTTGGTTGCATCATCATTAGCATTTTTACATGTAAGGACATACCTGAGCATCTTGAAATTAGTGAGGATCTACCAGTTTCTTCGATACTATAAAGAATTTAAGTACTTAAGGGCCAGTTTTGCTGTGAATACGAAGTCTATCCCCCCTTTATTAAATGGCTGGGGGATGGTGCCCCTGAGGTGGCAGGGAATTAGGTATATCCTGTGTGATGTGTAATCCCACCACTAATCAAACGCTGAGCTATAGAAGTCCTTGATGAAGACACCGCTGTGGGGTTAGCGCTCCTAGTAAGAGAAGATTGTTATTCTAAGCAGAGCTGATACTTATAATGTAGAAAGACTGATTTTCAATCCCACTTGTGATGGTTAGTTTTTGCCCCAACTTGACGGGGCAAAGCTGGTAAAACCTTATTTCTGGAAATGTCTTTGAGGATGTTTCCAGAAGAGATCGGCATTTGAATCAGTAGGCAGAGTAAAGAAGATCACCCGCCTCAATGTGGGTGGGCATCGTCCAATCCAGCGGGGGCCTGAGCAGAACAAAAAGGCGGAGGAGGGGAGCATTCACTCCCTCTGCTTGAGCTGAGACATCCGTCTCCTGCCCTTCGACGTGGGCACTCCTGGTTCTTGGGCTTTCAGGCTCAGACCAGGACTTATGCCATCAGCGCCCCGATCCTCAGGCCTGCAGACTGAATTACACCACCAGCTTTCCTGGTTCTCCAGCTTGCAGATGGCAGACAGTGGGACTTCTCGGCTTGCACAATTGCTGAGCAAGTTCCTGTACTAAGTCTCCTCTTCTATGGATCTACGTCTATCCTGTTGGTTTTGTTTCACTGGAGAACCCTGACTCATACACTGCTCACTGATGACTTAAAGTAGATATTTCAAATCAAGTCAGTAAACAGTCACTCAACACATATCACGCCTGAAGCAAGGTTCCTAGCTCTGGGAAGCAGGCAAACATGAACATGGTGGAGCCTCTGTCCGTGGTGTGCTTGCAGTCTGCTGAGAAATGGCTTCAGTGAAAACACAGCTGCCACCAGAGAAGGCTACGCAGAAGGCCTTACCAGACGTAGAAACGTACATTCAGATTTCTCTCGATGGAACAAAGGCCAAAGACCACTCTTTGGGGAATGAGAAAGTATTCAGCCATGTGTAGATGCTACTGGTAGATATTTTTCATGCAGAGTGGGATTAAAAATAGCTTCTCGGGCTTCCCTGGTGGCACAGTGGTTGAGAGTCCGCCTGCCGATGCAGGGGACGCGGGTTCGTGCCCCAGTCCGGGAGGATCCCACATGCCACGGAGCGGCTGGGCCCGTGAGCCATGGCCACTGGGCCTGCGCGCCCGGAGCTTGTGCTCTGCAACGGGAGAGGCCACAACAGTGAGAGGCCCGCGTACCGCAAAAAAAAAAAAAAAAAAAAAAAGTTTCTCATCGTTTGGTTGCCTTCCGTGGATAGTTCTAGTTAACTTGGGAGGAGGACTGGATTCCGCTAAGATGAATGCTGGTGAAGTGGCCTGTTAAGCCAGGTATTTATCAGAATGTGTTATGGGGGCAGCGGTTCATTATTTTCTCTGTTCTCTGTACTCCAGGGAACATTAGCTCTCTGCATAGGTCGTTTTGAAAGCGCTCCCTGGGATAGGACTTAGACTTTATAGGTAGCCTCCAGGCACTGGCTGTTACAGGCTTTCAGTTTAGAAATAAAGCAGCCCGTGTCCTCATATCCAATGCATAGGATTCCAGGTAGAGGCCGAAGCTCTGGGAGGGGGGGGGTGTGTGGACCCCTCTGGACAGAGGGAACGGCTCTGAGGCGGGACGCGGGCAGGCTTGGGGACAAAAGGGAGGTTAGTGTCTGAACGTGGAAAATGAGAGTCAGGGCATGGGTGGGCCCAGGGCCACCTGGGGGCAGGTGTGCCTGCTGTTTCCGTGCCAGGGATGTGCTTGGCAGCCCGGCAGAGCCTGTGACCCTCTTCCTGGAATAATATTTCTAAGTGCATGAAATAATAGGCATAGGGTTCCAAAGGAGACTGATTGTAATGAAAGGCAGTTATCAAAATATTATCAAACAAATTGGCCTTACAGTAATCTGTGTGCTTCTTATTAATGCAATAATTAACAGGTTTGGAAGTTGGTCTTAGAACTACTGTAATTTTAAAGTAGAGATGATGGTAAACAGTATTTCAAGATATCGGCAATAACTCTCATATTGTATCAGAATATCTGTGATTTTTATTTGTGAATAACTCATGGGTCCTGCTAAAACTACTTGTCTTGCTGCTTATATTAATAACTGAAGATGTATTAGGGTTCTCCAGAGAAACAGAACCAACAGGAGATTCTACTTATCTATCTATCTCTCTATCTACGTATCTACCTGTCTATGTACCATCTAATCATCTGTCTATAAATAAGAAATGAGCTCACACGATTATGGAGGCCGGGAATTCCCATGATCTGTTGTCTGTAAGCTGAAGACCCAAGGTTGCTGATGGTGGAGATCCCAGTCCGAGGGCAGAAGCCCCAGCTCAGCCGTGAGGTGCAAGGAGAGCGAGAGAAAGCAAGAGAGAGTGCACACATTTTCCCTTCCATCACATTTTCGTTCTATTCAGGCCCTCAGAGGATTGCGTGGGGCTCAGTCACATTGGGGAGGGTGATCTTCTTGCCTCAGGCTACTGATTCAATGTTAATCTCATCCGGAAACACCCAGAAATAACGTTTCACCAAACATCTGGACACCTGTGGCCCAGTCAAGTTGACACATAAAATTAACCATCACAGAAGGAAGGGCTTGATTTCAAACTGAGGTAGGGAAACCCAACAGAGATGAACTTGGCCCTTTCTGAGCTCAGGGACCCCTGGCCCCGAGTCAAGGCCCAGCGATGGAGAAACAAGTTTTCATCTAATCACAGTGGGGCCAAAGGCCAGTCTCAGGCAGGGCGCCGGCAGGCCCCGACTTGTGCTTTAAAAATGTTCTCTCTTGCTGCTCTGTGAGAGCAGATCACGGGGAGTTAGAAAGCAGGCCAACCAGTCACTGTTCAGTGATTTTCGCTCCATGGCTTGTTTTGCTTTGCTGTTGCCTTTGCTGTCTCCAGAACAGGAGGAGCGAAGATTAGCCACAACAAACTGGAAATTCAGGGGCTTGGAGCCAGTATTCCCAGCATGGCTCTTTCCAGAGGTCATTTTAAGGGAGAAGGGAGTCTCACTTAATTCCTTTGGGAATTCAGGGGGTTGAATCAGACAGGTTTGAAGGCTAATGCAAACTTTAACATCCTCTGAATCTGTATCTTGCACTTTTTTTTTTTTTTTTTTTTTTTTGAGGTACACGGGCCTCTCACTGCTGTGGCCTCTCCCGTTGCGGAGCACAGGCTCCGGACGCGCAGGCTCAGAGGCCATGGCTCACGGGCCCAGCCGCTCCGCGGCATGTGGGATCTTCCTGGACCGGGGCACGAACCCGCGTCCCCTGCATCAGCAGGCGGACTCTCAACCACTGCGCCACCAGGGAAGCCCTCTTGCACTTCTTTTAGTTGTAGGTAGCCATCAGTAACTGTCTTCACTCATAAATAGGTAGAATGAACTAGAATGAACTGTTTGGAGTGTGTTCATAACTACGTTCCATTTATCTTGTTTAAGTGACTAGGTCACAGCCAAGAATACAGAATGTTATTTTTAATGACAAAAAGTACTAAATTGCACAAAGAAATTGCTCTCTTCATCACACTATGCAGCTGAAATAAATCCAACAGCTCCAGCCTTCTACGCTTCTCCTCAGTTTCTATTTCTGGTTTTCACATTGTTCTTACCTCTAGAAGTCAATATCCTTTAACCGCTTCCAATGTTTTCCACCTACAATTAAATGTCTTGGGTTAATTCACATTTGTAGGGAAATGTAGATCTTTTGTGTATTCAGTGTAAATCCATGAACCTTAGCGGTTATGCTGAGCCGCCTGATCAAGGTCATTGTTACTTTCTCTAGCCTAAGGTTATTTTTAGTTTGCATAGTTAAAATGGCACGATGCTCACCTAAGATTCCAAGTTCATGGCAAAGGTGACAGGGAGAGGGAAGAAGACACATTGCATTCGCTTTTCCCAATATGCCCGTGGGATTCAGGCCAAGAGGTGTGTGGAGTCTGCAGTCACCAAGCAATTATAGTCCGTGCATTCTTAAAATGCAGATGCGCCCAGCAAAACAGGAAGATTCGCACATGCTCAGAATGACCAGTTTCATTTGCCACGCCTTACAGAGATTAGTCAAAGAAAGATTCTGGTAATGGATGGACGATTCCCTCAGGTGTGGATCTTAAAAATCACCTAGAATGATTGTGGGTCTGTGCACAGAAATCCCTGGGAGTGAAAACTCAGCAAGTTCTCAACGAGGCTCCAGCTGGCTGAGAATCGATCCTTTTTGTCTTGAGACTTGGTCTGACCTCCTCCCACCTCTGGAGGGAGCCAGCGTTCTCCAGTTTCCTCTTCGTTCTGTCTCCTTCAGGAAAAGTCAAGAGCTGGGGCTGCTCAGAGGGGTTAAGTGGACAAGTTTCTGCCTTTTATTTCCAAAGATACTGAGCAGGACCTGAAATGAGAGGCAGCCATGGCATAACACTGAGAGCCCTGGACTGGACCCCAGAAAACAAACGTAGAGTCTGCAGAGCTGGACCAATGTAAGACGTGACTACCATTTTGAAAGCAAATAACTAGTATTAAAAAAAAGGGTGAGGTCCTCATTCTTCTGTCTGTTTACATTTTTCTTCCACTGCTTATCACTAAAGGGAAAAGGAAGCATCTAAAATATTTGGCAAGTTGAAAAAGTATTAGCCTTTGAATCATTAATTTGTAAGGCATTCAGAAACTTCAAACACTTATTTGGATATAGTTTGGAAAATATCTGTTTCCCTGGAGATTTAATATTCTAATATTTTCTTCAAACATGGTTGCATGTGCAAGTTTGTGTGTGTGTGCACAGAAACACGTTGTGTGCAGCTCCTCACATGCGTGTGTGTTCTGTTGTTTTGTGAAACCTCAGGTTCACATTCCAACGTAGGTTTTGAAGTGGTGATGTTGTTATTAAGCCGTGCAGTCGTTAGATGTTGTATTACACTCACATAGGGTTTTGTAAATTTTAGTTGGAAATAAATGTCACCTCAGAAAGTACGTTTCTTAGAAAGAGGGTCATAATTTTAGCTGTTAAGACAAAAGAGAACACATGGTCCTCATTTCTTATCAGTTAGGGTATCGTTCTCTCCATGAAGCATCATGGCGGACGATCCTACTTGTTCATCATCTCCCTCCACCACGTCCCTGATGTGCTGAGGAAGCTTCCACGGTCACCAGCCTCCCCTTGCTCTGCTCTGGTTGTGTAGCCACCCTGGGTCCTACCAGTCTCTCCCTCCCCACAGCTCCTTTCCACACCCCACCCCTCCACTTGGAGCCTCTGTCCTAGTCTCCCACCCACCTCCTCTCCACCTTCAAATCTCAGCTGCAGCCCCTTCCGCAGAGGAACCTTCCCAGCCCCCTGAGTCAAACGCCCCCTGTTCCAGCTCCTCATAACCCACGCTACTGTCCCTCAGGGTCCTCACAAGTCCCTGTTTCGTATTAGGAAGCCTTTCGGAAATGTGCACTTGTGGACTGTGGTGGAATCCCCGGTGGACTTGACTTTTCATTGTGTGTATTCGTGTGTGTCTGATTTTTGTTTCTCTAGCTTTGGGTGCTTTGCCAAACAGTTGAGGACAAAGGGCGTCTCCGTCACAACTTTACAGTGAAGGTCTTTGTCTCAGTCAGTGTGGCTGCTGTAACGAAGTGCCACAGATGAGGGGGCTTAAAAAAACAGAAACTCATTTCTCATCGTTCTGGACTCTGAAGGTCCGAGATGAGGGTGCCAGCGTGGTCAGGTTCTGGAGAGAGCTCTCTTCAGGGTTGTAGCCTGCTGAAGTCTTGCTGTGTCCTCACGTGGTGGAAAAAAGGGCTAGAGGCCTCTCTGGGGTCCCTTTATAAGGGCACTAATCCCACTGTGAGGGCTCCACCCTCATGACCTCATCACCTCCCAAAGGCTCCACCTCCTAACATCATCACACTGGGGGCTAGAATTTCAACATATGAATTTTAGGGGGGTCACCTTCAGTCCATAACAGTCTTGTAATGCACACTTCAGCCAAATAACCTCCTCCTGTCTCTTCATGCCTGGCTGGCTGCTCTTAATGGCTGTCTCTGCGTTACCCATTCCTGAGACTGAGGTGTCCCAGGTGACAAAGCGGTTTCACCCACATGCCACCACACATATGGGCTTTCAAATTCTCTATATTCTCCTTTTTTACAATCAAGAACATCAGTGATGCAGTGAGCTTCTGTCCTCCACCCGATCAGCTCACCACTCTCACGGTCCCCTTTGCTTTCAGCCCAGCTCGGCTCTGTGTTTTATTCATGTCTAAGGTCAGAAGATATCTTCAGATATGTGACAGAGATGTTTATCCACTTCAGATATGAGGTGTATTCAGGTAGGGACAGCATCTTTTCAGTATTCCTGGGCCCCAGCTCATAGGACCTAGATGAATACTTATTCAATAAGTAAATAAATGACTTAATGCACAAAATGAAAACAATAGCACTTTTTCCTCGGAAAATGTTCACATGAGGATATCACGACACGGCCGGCTGGAAGTGTTAGGTACATGATGGGATAATATAAACAGTACCTACTGTATTTGCTCAGCACATTCAGTGACAAAGTACTTTCCTCAAAGGCTTTATGTGAGTCTCTCGAGGGTCACGTGGGGTGGACTCAGCAGATATCACCAACTCTGTTTTACAGAGGAGGATTCTGAGCTCAAGGTCACACAGGCTGGACCCAAGCCCAGGTCTGGTAACCCTAGGCCAGTGGCCCTTCCACTCTGAGGGTGGCCTCAGGGCGTGAGTGAGAGCCTTTGAGCTGTAAACACACTCCCAATGTTCAAGTCTCACTGTGTCACCTGAGAAGGAGAATTCACCTTATGTAGTGTGTGTGTGGGCTCGGCTGCCATAACAAATACTTCAGACTTGGGGGCTTAAACAACAGGAATGCCTCGTCTCACAGCCCTGGAACCTGGAAGTCTGAGATCAAGGTGTCAGCAGGGCGGGGTTGCTTCCGCCTGAGGCTGTGAGGGAGGACGTTCCATGCCCCTCCCCCAGCTCTGCCAGCTTGCTGGCTGTCTCTGGTATCCTTGGCTTGTGGACGCATCATGCACTTCCGCCTTTGTGTCCTCCTATGTATCTGTGTCTTCACATGACCGTCTTCTTATAAAGACACCTGGCCTATTGGGTTAGGGGCCCACCTTCTCCAATATGAGCTCATCTTAACTACTTTTGTCGGAAATGGCTTGATTTCTCAATAAGGTCACTCTGAGGTGCTGGGGGTTCTGCCTTTTGTGGGGGTGACACAATTGAGCCCATCACCCATAAGTTGGCTTCTGGAGAATGACAGCCGCTGTGTGCAGAGACCGGGTGTCAGCACACCTACCTACCCTATCGGCATCTTTATGTGAGCACTCCCTTGACTCTTGAAACAAGGAGCGTGAAGCGTGCAGGTTGGCCAGCAAGCCCTCGGCCAGCTGGAAGAGAGGGCTAAGGCTCTGTGCTCTATGCTGTTTTGCTGAAATGACTGATACTTTGACTAGACGTCACCAGAAACATACAGATTAAAAAACAAAATAAAACCCCCCAGAAAGCAAAAAATAGACCATGGACACCTAGACGCCATCCATCATAGCAGTCTCCTTTCCCTTACTCACCTCTGTGGAATTTCTAAGCCGTCCTCCTTGAATTTTCCAACGTGCTTCCAAATACAAGTGCCTGGGGTTCTGGAAGGATGGTGGATTCTGGACTGTAATGTCTCTGCGATGCATCTGGAACCGTGGGTCCCAAGTCTCGTCTGTTGATTGCCCATCTGTGAAATGTCCACGACTGTTTTCTTTTTAAACCATGCTCAGAGGAGGAAATACTCTCTTCAGGGTATTTCACGGTAAAAAACAACTTTTCAAGAAGCACGAAGAAAATACGTTAAACAATAATTGCTTTGATCTCCTTTGTTCCAGATAAAACGGGCAGCCTGGATCAATCCCAGAAAATAACACCCTGAACTCGGCTCATGTATTCCACACAGTCCCGCACACCTTTCTTTCCCCCGCAAGAGGAGAGGCTTGGGGAAGGTTCTGTGCTCACAATTAAGTGAGTTACTTGCTGGCTCATCTCTAATTTTAATTACTTTCTCTTCTTCAACTTTGCAATTAGCTGATGTTGCTACAAATTTTTGTCACATACTTAATCTTTATATAGCATTTTTGGCCAGAGCGCAGTTCAAGTCTGTGAGCTACGCTGATATCTTTATCCAGAGGGGAGGCTCCCCGGGCAGTGTTATCTGATGAGCTACACCCTGGCAGGGGCCACCCTGGGTGGAAGAGGAGAGCAGGTGAGGCTTAGCTTCCATGCTGCAGACCCTCCCCACGTCTCCCACGGGCACAGTGCCCGTGCCTGCACACCCTTCTTACCTTTCTCCCCATCCGATTCGTTCAGGTTTTATTCCACACCAGGAGCTTTGTAAACCCTGTCTCTTAATCCTCTGCAGAGACGCAGATACGATTCTACCCAGTTAACAGATAATATAACTGAGTCTCAGAAAAGTTATGCTACTCATCTAACTGGAGGGACAGCCAGGACTTTAACCCTGGAATGTCTCGTCCCAAACTTTGTTCTCCACTATGCCTGTCGCCGGCTGATGGACATTACTGCAGTGTTGTAGGGTCAGTTGATGTGGAAGGAAGGAGGAGGCATACCCCCACTTTAGGGGCGGGTGGAGGCAGGGCCCTGAGATGGGAATTAGCAAGCTTTAATGGCAGAAGGGCCACACATGTACCGTAGGCTGACTGGTGAAAGAGGAGGTGGTGGAATGGAATTCTCACGTTTTAAATTTAGGGGATTTGGAAGCGGTAGGGGAGACCTCCTAAGTATATGGCCATATACTTAAGTTCACGCACAATCTGAAGGATTTAGACATTGTTGTTTCGGATGTCAGACTGACATCCGAGTGTCCTGTAGACATTTTGATACACATAATTAGTGAGGAATCAGAGCAAAAGATGAAGAATTTAGAGTGACTCAAAAGCGGGGAGGGGCTTCCCTGGTGGCGCAGTGGTTGAGAGCCCGCCTGCCGATGCAGGGGACACGGGTTCGTGCCCCGGTCCGGGAAGATCCCACGTGCCGCGGAGCGGCTGGGCCCGTGAGCCGTGGCCGCTGAGCCTGCGCGTCCAGAGCCTGTGCTCTGCAATGGGAGAGGCCACAGCAGTGAGAGGCCCGCGTACTGCAAAAAAAACAAACAAAAAAAAGCGGGCAGTAATTGAAATCAGAAGTGAGCTAGCTAAAAAAGTCTCCACCCAAATCCATCGGTGCATTTCCAAAGGCTCAGGGTGATTAAGGAACTTGGTCAGGTTTCCTAGGAAAGTGGCGGAGCCGGCGACCGACGACGCAAGCTCAGTTTGGTTTCTAATGCCAGGGTCTTCCCATGAGCTCCTATCTTTCAAGTACAGGAATGCAGTGCAGCCAGCTGGAAGGTACTCCTGACCTTGCTTTGTCTAGTTTGAGCCCTAGAACTTTGGGGCCCTCTGGTCCAGTGACAATATGTAAAAACACCCTGGGGGAGGGGCTGAACCCTGGTCTTAGGACGGATGGGCCTGCTCTCCACAAAGAGCACTGACTGCTGTTTCCTGAAGCTGGTTACATTCATCACATCATAAGGGCCACACGGGGGATTCTGGTGACCCCGTCCAATTGCTCTCCACTGTGAGACTCGTGATGATTTTTAAAAAGCATCTTATTATGAGCATTTTCAAAGCTACAGAAAAATGTAAAGAACAGCGCAGTGAGGCCCATGCATTGACCACCTGAACCTTCCAACTGTTCACGTTTTGCCAGATTTGCTTCATCTCTATAATTTTTGCTAAACAGTAAATTCTAGATATCGTGATACTTCATGTCTAAATACGTCGGCACGATCTCCAAAAAATAAGGGCATCCTGCTTAGTAGAAACCTCAGAACTGCTGTCACGCTTAATGAATCAATACTGATGCTCTCATATGTTCATCTACCCAGGGGCTGGGCTGAACAGAGCAGCCTCTATACTGCGTACCATCTGGGTCTTTTCTGTGCCGTGCTGTTTGGATGAGGTCTGCCCGGAGATACTGGCTTCTGCCTTTGGGGCCCCTGTAACCACACATTGGTTCCCGCACACAATAGTAACCACCACGATAGTTACTGATTCTTCAGTGATCCCTCTGTGCCGTGCCCTGGCCAAGCTTTCCCATTCGTTACATGATTTAGTCCTCACGGCCACCGTATCGGGCGGATCTTGTTAGTATCCCTGTGTTTTGAAGAAACCGAGGACCGCGTCGTCTCTCAATGATGACTCTTCGTGAATTAATCTCTCTGGAAATCTGTGGAGCTGCATATTGTTACAACTCCCTGATCTCCAGCCAGGGCGTGGTGTGTTGGCATCTGCTGTCTGGTTTTTAAAATCAATGACAAAATTCCCTTTTTATGGAATGGGATGGTCCAGACAAGATGCTCTTTGTTTGAGGTGCAAACCCATGTCCCGTGTGACCCCCCGGTTTTTCTCAGGCAGTTGGTGGTTCAGGATTATCTGGGGTGTGACTATCTAAACGCGTGGAGCCTCAAATGATGGTAACGTTAAGTATAAGGACAGGTGTCCCTTTCTGAATCGATGAATAAAATCAGGTTTTCTGGTCAGGGCTGGCTTCAGGCATGAGTGATCTGTTTTGTTGCGCTTGGGGTTAATGCTCTGTGGCCGCCCGTTCGGAATTTTTAATAATTTCTTCTTTGAATTTGTGTTTTGAGTGCACTCTGCTGGGTCGTGTGCTGGGGCCGGAGCCTGGGTGCTCTGTCCTGTCTCTGTCCACCTCTCTGTATCCCTGGGTGGGTTCTTGGCTGCCCATCTGCCGTCCCTGCCCCGGGTCTGGGACACGAGCTTGGGGATGTCACGGTCAGGTACCCCAGGAGCTGAGTTGTGGGTGGACTCCAGGTGTGGCTGAACACCTGTGCAGGTCTACACTTGCCCAGGAGGGTCCCTGTGCCTAGGGGGAGGGGGCGTAACACTAAATAGCGAAGAAAAACCTCCAGGTCATGTGGAGAGAGAGAGATGGTTGAACAACGTAAACAAGGTTCTTCCCGCCTTTTGAACAAGAGGCCCTGCCTTTCTGTTTTGCACTGGGCTCTCTTCTGTTGTCTAAGTGGACTGACATCCTGGACCCTCAGACATGTGGTTCTATAATACATCAGAAAGAGCTTTGGCCTTTATGCAGGAGAGGGAAGAAAGAAGTTCAAGTTCACATCCATTTCTGGCAAGGGGCCATCAGGGCTTGGGGAGCTGGAGTCTCATCAGAATATGTGCCTGGTCTCTCCAGAGCGGGGGTCTGGCCGTCGACCTGACCGCAGAATGGGAGTCGGGGGCAGGGCTGGGGGGCGGCTGGCTCAGAAGCTTGTGTTCCTGCATCCAGGGCTCTGGAGCATCAAATGGTGGAGACAGGGAAGCAGCGTGAGTTAGGAGGTGATCTAGGAAGCAGAACAGAATGAGAAAGGTAGGGACTCTTAGACGTGCTTAACATGGATTAACTCAACCTCAGGAGGGGCTAGTTTTCCGAGGAAGAAACCACGGTGTAAAAAGGGCACATGAATTGCCTGAGGAATGGAGGGACACACCTGCAATCTGAGCCCTGGGAGCTTCACCACTAAACTGTACAGCTTCCCAGACAAGCCCACCATCCAAGGGGGCATCTGATTGGACGCCAGGGAGAGCCAGAATCCCTCTGCCAGAGCCTTGTCTTCAGGCAAGAGGTGAGTCTGGAGCATTTTGCTTGTCAGTCAGCTGTTGGTTCTACTGAGTTTTCCTAGAATTTTACTGATGTTCTCCTCAGAGTGACTTGAATGCATGAATTGGTTTGGGGCAGAGAATGAGGTTGTTGATGTCTTTTATTCTTCTGTGATCGCGTATTATGGGTACATTCTCTGTTGAGAAGGGCAACGTCTTCTCTCCTGAACTTGCCGGAAACTTGAGGCAGTGGTGTGGGGAGGTGGGAAGAAGCATCTCACGCCTGATGGAGCCTCTCATTGTTCACAACATCCTTTATCTCAGCCCCTCATGGGATGACTGATTTTGAAGAACCAAGGAAGGAGGAGAATTTTCTTTCTTAGAATTCTCCTTCTGCACCTTCATCAGTGGGAACATTTCCTTACGAGGCATATGAATATGGTCGTGAAAAGCCAATCGACGTTCCCGCAGGAATTTAAAGTTGGGAGCAGAATTCAGTTTCCTTTGCCAGCTTGGTCATTTGCCCATGCCTGAATTTCCAAACAACAGGAAAAGTTAGATACTTGCTCAGAGGGATTCTAGGATTTTTCAGACTCCTTAAACACAATTATCAGGGGAAAGAAACATACATCTGTGCCAGAAATCTGGTGGATGGAGAAAAAACATGCAGGTGGATAGGTCTACCTTAGCATTGTTCAGCTCCAGGAACGTGTAGATTGGGTAAGCCTAAGCCCAAATAAATTATTACATAGGAGGTTTGTGGCTCCTATAATTCTCTTTCTGCCCTTTTCCCTCCGTCTGAAATTATTTAGGACCTCATTCCTCAAAGTATATATACTCCATGCTCCATTCTCTCAACATTGCTCAGTTAGAGCTAATCTGATAAATGAAATTTATTGCTCTTTTATTTATTCTTCACTCAAAAAATTATTGGATTTGTCGAAGAACGTGAGAAAGCTATGTAGTATTCTTCTCACTTAGATATAAATAACAAGCTGCCGTAAATATCAACAGATGTAAACACATATTAGGGTTGGTTTGTGGAGGTGTTTTCTGCTCTCCCAGAACTTGAATTTAAGATTAGCTAGAAAAGGTTGTAGTGCCTTGTTTTATGATTAATCATTGATTATCAGCTGCTTCCTTTCATCGAAAGGTACCATGTTTCAGATACTATGTGAAGCATTCTGGAGGCTTTATCCTATCTTTTTTTCTTTTCACAAATCCTCCAACGAGGAAGCAATTTTATTGCAATTTTACAGATGTGGAACTGAGCCTAAAAAAGTTTTGGTTACCCAGGTGAGACATTTCCAGCTTGAAGTGTACTCAACAATGAGGAAAGTCAGGGATTTTAACACGTGCTCAGTCATTTTTGTCCGTATTACTCGTTCTTCTCGTAATATGCAAAAGGAAAGAAACATTTAATGAACATCTTCTATTTATCGAGTGCCATGAGAATCACGCCGTGTTATTTTAATTTTCACAACCATCTTTGCAGATAGTATTAATATTTCTGCTTTACGGATGGAAACATTGAGGTTCACAGTAACGAAGTCACAATAGTTGCACCAAGAGGTAGGTGGACTGGAGGAAACGCACAGAGAGAGAAATCAGCCACTTACAATGTCGTAGGCATTGAGAGGGTGCTTGGCCCTTGGTGGAGGTGGTAGGCAGAGCCCGTGCGTTTCCCTCTGTTGTAAGAGAGAATTCCTCTCCATTTCTACTCTCCAGTGAGATGAAACATTCAACCATCAAGCAGGTTAGCACTTCCCTTTTCCCGGTGAGCTGTGAAAACTTGTTCACCCCCTCTTCCCACCCCAGTTCTTTACACACTTGGACCTACTCTGAGTCAAAGCTGACTCAGGAACCATCTATCCTTACAGACGCTTCACGGGGAGTTGGAGGAGTGTGTAAGTAACAGCCGGGGACCTGCCATCTTGGAAGGTTGGGTCCATCTCAAGAAAGAGCCCACCCTTGCATGGACTTCAAAAGGTGGTCTGGAGGGACTTCCCTGGAGGCACAGTGGTTAAGAATCTGCCTGCCAGTACAGGGGACATGGGTTCGAGCCCGGGTCCAGGAAGATCCCACGTGCCGTGGAACAACTAAACCCTGTGCGCCACAACTACTGAGCCTGCTCTATACAGCCCGCGAGCCACAACTGCTGAAGCCCGCGAGCCACCACTACTGAGCCCACATGCCACAACTACTGAAGCCCACGTGCCTAGAGCCCATGTTCCGCAACAAGAGAAGCCACCACAGTGAGAAGCCCGCGCACCGCACTGAAGAGTAGCCCCTGCTCGCCACAACTAGAGAAAGCCCTCACGCAGCAACGAAGACCTAACTCAGCCAAAAAAATAAATAAATAAATAAATAAATTTAAAAAAAGTGGTATGGAATACATATTTAATCTCGATATTGGGTCATCTACTCCTCTGTGGCTGTCTGACTCAGATGGGAATGTGCAAGCTCCTTCTTTCTTGTTTTTATTCCCTTCCCTCATTTTCTAGCTCCTCTGTCCTCTCCAGGGTGCTGGCTTCATCTTGCCCCTGGTGGTCATGAACAGAGAGTCCTGTTTTCCTTGAATCATTACATTCTCCAGCTCTTCAACCCTTCTTAAGCTAATATTAATCCCGCATGCCTTACCTCTGGCGGCTATGACAGAATACCACAGGCTGAGTGGCTTAAGAAATAGACGTTCATCTCTCACAGCTCTGGAGGCTGGAAGCCGAAGATGAAGGTGTTTGCTGATTCACCTCCTTCCTGGCTGCAGATGGAGACCTTGCACTGTGTCCTCATAGGGCGGAGAGAGAGCTCTGGTGTCTCTTCCTCTTCTCATCAGGACCCTAATCCCATCATGGTTCTTCTGCCCCATGACCTCATCTACGTCTACCTCCCAAAGACCCCATCTCCCAATATGGTCGCATTGGGGGCTACAGCCTAAACATATGAATTTCAGGGTGGACACAAACATTCAGTACCTAACACCCTGTCAGTGCACATCTGAGCTACATCATGACGCTAAGGGGTCTCCTTCCTAACAGGGGTGAAAACAGGTAGGGCCAAACTGGGTAAAGAAGATAGAGAATTCTGCCCTGAAAAACTCAAATACTAAGGGACATACTAAAAAGGGACATACCAAAAACAAACAAAAAAAAGAGTTGCAAACAAGGAACTCAAAAGTTAGGTGAAAATTAGAAAACTGAGTGACCTGTGAGTTTCCCAGTTGGGGCCTGAGCTTGAATGTCCTCAGATAAAATCTCATCTTTGGGCTTCTTTTCCTGGGGGACAGCCGTTGCACTGAATTTCTACTTTACTTTATTTGGTTCTATGACCATAAACATCCCTTGGTATAATGTTTGAGTGACCCCTTCCCAAGGAAATGGCTTTTGGAGCCAGTGAATCACATCGTTACACGACATTGTTTTCTTTGTTCCCTCTTTTTATTTCCATGTAAAATATTCCAGATGACATTGAGTGTAGGCTGAAATTGTCAAGGGAAAAAACCCAAGCAAAGTACTTAGAAATATCTGCATATTCGAGAAAAATCATTTGCCAAGTATTAACACACAGGAGTGAGTAAATTACATGGGAAAAAGGAACAGGCTACGTTCCAATTTTATGAAGCAACAACGGCCATAGCTGAAAAAGAGAAAAATCAATACCATAAAACAGTGTTTGCTTCTTAAGGTGCAACAAAGCAGAATGTTTCCAATTACAGGGTTTTTTGGCAGTGCCCCCAATATTTATTTTTACATAAGTGGATTTGATTGCTTTTTCATTGACAAGAAATTTCTAGAACATTTTATTCATAGTTGGGTCAGTCTCAGTGCGAGGTTTGCAAAGAGATGAGATTGGGGGTCTGTGAGTCTTAGATTTGTGGCCTGGCTCTCTGTACTAGATAGAATTTGTATGAGTGGCCAGAGCTGCAGTGTCTTCAACCAGATAAAGGTGCATTTCTCTGTCACGTAAAAATCCGGAGGTAGGCTGGCCTCAGGGATCTTGAATATTTCTAACCTTTGTCTCCATTGTGCCCAGATTTTGTTCCCACAGTCCAGCATCTTAAAGAGGGCACCAGCTGTCCCCAAAGCATCTGAGGCCGCAAGATGGAGGAAAATGAGGAAGAAGGAACAAAGTGCAAGCATGGGTGCTCTTTTTTCAAAGTTGCCTTAATTGACGTAAGATGCACACAGATAAAAGGCACACACAAATGTATAGCTTAATATATCACCATAGAGAACACGGTGATGGAATTACCCTGGCAATGGAGAAACAGGCATGACTGCAGTGCACGGCCATCCTCACCTCCTTTTGCCATCTTTCCATCAGCATACCCCCTTCCTCCCCAAAGGTGGCTACTGTCCTAACTTCTTGGCCTAAATTTGAATTATATATCAGTTGAGTCATAAAGACATATTCTTTGAATCCACCTTCTTTCACTTATTATATATTTTGTGAGATTCATCCATGATGTCATATGTAGCTGTAGTTAATTTGATTTCATCGCTGTATACAATTATTTGTTTTTTCTACTGTTGATGACTTAGGTTGTTTCAAATTTGGGGCTATTAGGAATTGTGCTGCTGTAAACATTCTCTCACTTGTCTCTTAGTGTGCCTGTGTAAGTATTCTGTCGGGGATGTGTATGTTCAGAGTGACTGTATGAATTTACCACCAACAGTACATGAGAGTTTCCAATGCTCCATATACTTGTCAACGCTTGGTATTGTCTTTTTCACTTTAGCCATTACCATGGGTTTATAGTGGCATCTTCTTGTGGTTTTTGTTTTCATTTCATTGATTACTAATGAGATTGAATACCTTTTTATATATTTATGGCCTTTTGGATATTCTCAGCTGTGAAGTACCTGTCCATTAATTCTCTTGCCCAGTTTTCTGTTGGGTTGTCTGTCTTTTTCCTATTCATTTCTGGGAGCTCTGACTATATTCTGGATGCCATTCTATTGTGAGCTGAATGTGCTGCAGGTATTGTCCTCCACTCTGTGGCTTACCTTTTCATTTTTGTAATAGTGTTTTTCATGAACAGAGATTCTTGATTTTAATGGGGTATAAATTATAAATAATTTATTTTTGTGTTTTTACTTCTTTTGGTGTCTTGTTTAATCTTTCCCTATACTGAGATCAGGAAGATACTAACCTCTGATATATTCTTCGAAGATTTACTGTTTTGCGTTTCACATTTAGATTTAAAATCTGAAGTAATTTTTGTGAGTGGTGTGAGAGAGAGGTGAAGTTTTGTTTTTCCACATGTGTATATATCGATACTTAACTGAGAACTATTTATTGGAAGAACTTCCTCCCCTCTGACGTGCAAAGCCAGCTTTTTTCTAACTCACATTTTCATGCGTGAATGGATCTTTCTTTCTTTTTTTTTTTTTTGACAACTTTATTGGAGTATAATTGCTTTACAATGGTATGCTAGTTTCTGCTTTATAACAAAGTGAATCGGCCATACATACACACACATCCCCGTATCTGCTCCCTCTTGCATCTCCCTCCCTCCCACCCTCCCTATCCCACCCCTCTAGGTGGTCACAAAGCGCTGAGCTGATCTCCCTGTGCTATGTGGCTGCTTCCCACTAGCTATCTATTTTACATTTGGTAGTGTATATATATCCGTGCCACTCTCTCACTTCATCCCAGCTTACCCTTCCCCCTCCCCATGTCCTCAAGTCCATTCTCTATGTCTGCATCTTTATTCCTGTAATGGATCTGTTTCTGAAATCTGTATTCTGTCCCATAAGTTTATGTGCCTATATTTGTGGCAATACCACAGTTTTATTTCCTGTAGCTTTTTTATCAGATTCTTACATATGATAGATCCATCTCCATGTTCTTTTTCATGGAGAATGAAAAAGAATTATGTTCTGCCATGTACCAGACTTGCATCCTTAAATATGAAATTTAAATATGTCATTACCCTAAGGCAGATAAAGGGAGATTTTGAGCATTTTGCCTTGGAATGGGTCAACTAAGTTTTTTTTTTTTTCTAGCTTACTGAGTTATGTACAATACCTGGGAACATGTAAGTGGCCATATAAAACCTTTCGAGTAGCAATATAATAGTGGCCTGGAAAAATGGAATAATTCATATTTGATTTCTAGAAATACAGATATAAAATATAGTCACTTCACCTGTGTTGTAGTATGTTTAAACATTCAGATACTCTCAGAAATAGGGTCTTAAGTTAATTGAACATAATGGTTTCCAAGAAATGTGCTTCACTAAATAATATAAATATTTTTTATTTAGCCATTTATTGAGCCTGTCTGCCATATGGAAAATATCTTGAGTGAGCCAAGGTCGACAATGAACTTCTTGTTCATAAACTCTTAAAATGGTGTCTGTTTTCTGGTTGGTTGGGCTTTTTTGTTTTGTTTTGTTTTTTTGATGGACCATGAAGCTGTTTTTGGATGAAACACTGGAGTAGTTTTCAATATTTTTCCAGCAATGCATTGTCTGCTGTTACGTAGTTGAAAGACATTAAAAATGGTTAACATTGAGGTGCTATTCATTACACAAGTTTAAGATCTTACATTAGCACTTTACTAACAAGGATATTTTAATACGTTTTTGCAATAATATTATATCTTACTCTAAATTAACTTTCATCAGTCCCCAATTTTATGTGCCCTGACTTTATGAAAAAATAAAATTTGATTAAATGCTCTAAAAAGATGAAGCCAAATTTTGTGAAATGACAATGAACTCTTTTTGGAGTGTTTTTTAATTACTTTTGAGTTAGCTCAGAAATTTGTTATAAAAGCATCTGTGCTATTTTATTAGAGTTTTTTCTCTCAGGATGAGCAAGCATATATTTAATTTTAAATATATATTTAGTGATAGCCCCAGAGTATGAATAATTAGAATGAATTTTCCAGGATTCTTTTAGTGCTGCAAAAAGTAGTTAGGTAACACATTAAGTATGTACAGAAAGCTTGTTTCCAACACTTTATGATATAATTAACATTAAAAATTCATACTCCTATAGTATTATAACCATGTGATATAATTTATCCTATGCAGTTATAAATGGCTTATAACCTATAAATCTTAATGATCATATTCATATTTTAAAATAGGACTACATCCCAGCTTACCCTTCCCCCTCCCCATGTTCTCAAGTCCATTCTCTACGTCTGCATCTTTATTTCTGTCCTGCCCCTAGGTTCATCAGAACCATTTTTTATTTTAGATTCCATATATGTGTGTGAGCATATGGTATTTGTTTTTCTCTTCTTGACTTACTTCACTCTGTAAGACAGACCTGAGAGAGTAGCATTGACATATATACAGTACCAAAGGTAAAATGGATGGCTAGCGGGAAGCAGCTGCAAAGCACAGGGAGATCAGCTCGGTGCTTTGTGACCACCTAGAGGGGTGGGATAGGGAGGGTGGGAGGGAGACGCAAGAGGGAGGAGATATGGGAACATATGTATACGTATAGCTGATTCACTTTGTTATACAGCAGAAACTAACACAATATTGTAAAGCAATTATACTCCAATAAAGATGTTAAAAAAAAGGACTACATATTCTAATTCAAGAGTATAATCTTGCGTATTGCAGGTGACTCTGCAGTTAAAGTAGGAAACAGTTAAAAAAAGGAAAATACAGTTAAATAGGAAAATAGACAACTTTCATAATATTTAAATGGAAATGACCACAATGGTCAAAATTAAAACGTATTTCTAAGCGATCTTCTTATTCTGGCTCTGCCATGACTGGGTTCTGCCTGGGAAGCTTGGGCGTGTGGCTTAACTTTCTCTGGCCTCAGTGTCCCCAGCTGTTGAGTTGCACCCATCTCTGAGGGCCTTTCTTCTCTCTCTTTCTTCATCTGAGGCCGATGTTGTGACATTTATTTTCAATCTTTCTCTTTTCCTCGTACGTACATTTGGAGGCTAAAAATATGTCTTTAATTATGAAATATTTCAAGCACACAGAACACAGAAATATGGAGAAAATAGAAAGATACCTGTGTATCTTGTACATTCGTTGATACATGTTAATATTTTGCCATATTTGCTTTGGTCCTTTTTTTGGAAGTAATACAACGAACCAGGCCAGGTGACTGGTGACTGCAGTCACCAGTCCGCTGCAGGTGACTCTGTGGGCTTTGCCCCACCTCCTGCCCTGCGCATCCCCTGATCCAGCTGCTGTGCTCCTTGTTGAGGAAGTGCTCTGCCTGCCCTTGCTCTCCTGTAGGGACAGCTCTCTCTGGCAGGGATGCCCTTCTGCCACCCTCACCCCCTTCATCCTCATGGACCCCGAGGTAGTTCTCTCACCTGCTCAGCTGCTGCTTTTCAGTGCGACCCTCCCAGACACTCCCTCTTTAGGTTCTGAGACCCAATTCCAATATGTGTATATGTGTACGAGTGTGTGCGTGCTTGCGGGGCTGCTCCCTCCACACCGTCAAGCAATTCTCAGACACCAGCCAGGGGTCCTACAGTTCTCCTCAATTCTGACAGTATCTACCTGGAGACAGCATCAGCTTCTACAGGTAAAGTGCTCAGTCCCACAAGGCTGCTGTGCACTTCAGACGTTGTCACCTGTGCTGCTGACAGACCAGTTACAAATTGGAGTTTACAACAACCCTCCATCTCTGACCACCTGTCTATGAATCAAAGGTTCCACTAATTTGCTAGAGCAGCTCACAGGACTCAGGAGACTGGTTTATTCACTGGATTGCAGCTTTATTACAAAGGATATTAAAGGATATGAATCAACAGTCGGATGGGAGATGTGCAGGTCAGGGCCTGGGGAAGGGACTCAGAGTTTCCATCATGCCCTCTCCAGGTGTGCCCTCTGAAGGTGTAAACCCGCTCCAGGTGTGTCCTCTTCAGGTATGTCCTCTCCAGGTGTGCCACACTCTCCAGGTGTGCGCCCTCTCCAGGTGTGTGTCCTCGCCAGGTGTGTGTCCACTCCAGATGAATGCCCTCTCCAGGTGTGTGCCCTCTCCAGGTGTGCGTCCACTCCAGATGTATACCCTCTCCAGGTGTGCGTCCACTCCAGATGCATGCCCTCTCCAGGTGTGCACCTTCTCCAGGTGCGTACCCTCTCCAGGTGTGCACCCTCCCATGTGTTCATCCACCGGGAGGCCTCTGGGCGCCGTCCTGGTTTTTCTGGAGGCTGTATTAGGCAGGCATGATTGAGTAGATCACTAGTCACTGGTGACTGAACTCAACCTCCAGCCGCCCTCCCCTCCCTGGTGGTTGGGTGTGGGACTCAAAGTTCCAACCCTCCAGTTGCATGGTTGCTTCCTGGTTACCAGCCCCCATCCTTCAGGGCTTTCCAAAAGTCGCCTCATTAACATAACAAAATACACCTTTTTTCCTCTGATCTCATTTCGGAGCTCTGCTGGAAACTGAGAAGAAGACCAAATATATATTTAAACCCCAGTATTACATCATCTTTACCAGGCCACTCTTCCTCCCAATGACCTCCCCTGCTTCCCTCTCTGCTTTCCTCAAAGTGATCACCGTTATCTCACCTGTGCACCATCTGCTTATTTATTTTATTGTTTATTTTATTGTTTATTTATTTATAGTTTGTTGAATGAACGAAGTGATGTCCAGAGTCCTTTTGTGAGAGTTTCCAGGTAGATTCTCTGTTTTGTGGGTCCTAACGCTCATTATACTTGGGAGAATCTTCTTTAAGAAGAACACAAAAATTCAAATAAAAAAAAAAGTGAAATTGAATATTTATTTGGAATAAACACAAATTTCAAATTTTTGAAAGGTGACAAATACCACAAACATCACACAATCCATAAAAATAACAATATTTTAATTAACTGCTTCTAGTTATAGGTATGTGCTTACCTATAGTTATAGATATGTACATACTACAGACCTTGATAGTATTTTTTCCTACAAATTATGGCTCATATTCTGATTGGCCCTTTATATGACAATGATTTTATAACACGAGTTTTTATAAGAGAAAGAGAGTTTTTTCTAGCATGACTGATCAAAATTTGTATTTTATTATTGATAGTTTAGATATGTATCTTTCAGCTGCACAATTTGTAACTGAATATGTCATGACAAATATTAGGAATTTTATCATATTTGGGAAAACCTTTATCAAGTTTCTTTTATGCATGAGCTTTAACATGTCAGGACATTTCAAGCTTTTTTTTTTTTTTTTTTTTGCGGTACGCGGGCCTCTCACCACCGCGGCCTCTCCCATTGCGGAGCACAGGCTCCGGATGCTCAGGCCCAGCGGCCATGGCTCACGGGCCCAGCCACTCCGCGGCATGTGGGATCTTCCCGGACCGGGGCACGAACCCGTGTCCCCTGCATCGGCAGGCGGACTCTCAACCACTGCGCCACCAGGGAAGCCCCTCAAGCTTTCTTAAGCAATGACTAATCTTAAATAATTTTATGAATTGAAGGCACTCATTTCCTGGTATGTCTGAAATTTGGTATGACTAATGATTTTGAAAAGTCATACAAAATTAATTACCTAAAATATAAAAGTTCTATAAATTGATTAAGACATAATCACGAGCATTCAAAGCGTTCGTTACAATAGGCTACTTACCTACTGCCGGTGGCAAATGTTAGGTGTCTTTGACTGGACCCACCAGACTTCATCCAGATGAGATGCGTTAGATGACACCAAACTGTCAAATCTGATAAATTGCAATATCTGAAATGTAAGACTTCACATAAGGACATACTTGTATGTAGTATTGTTACAGGTTTTTGCCTTATAAACACAGACTTTGGATAAATTTTATTTTTTGGATCCCATCCAAAACAACAAAAAATATGGTGCATTTATAATTGTAGACGCTGCCATTTATCAAGTCTATTCCTGACAAAGCAGACTGTGCATTGTGACTAGACATTTATGAGAATCTGGTTTTTTACATATAATTTCACGTATCTGACGATTAAAAGAATTTTCCATAGATTAGCTTCAGGTTCTGTACATTTCAAACCTCCTTAATTTCTGTTACTTACATACTCCAATGTCAGGTCCAGGGGAAGTATATCTCACATAAGTGTATCTCATTTGACCTCTGACCCTGCACTTTTGTGTCTCATTGCCAGGAGAATTGTTACAGTGGGTGGTGGGAGATTTCTAGAAGCCATTCCTTCACCAGGACAGTTAGCAATAACCCAGTTACTTCAAATGTCTACCAACCACGTACGTAGATCGCACTGAACACAAACTAAACGTGAGCCCAACTCAACATCCCTCCCCTTAGCTGGTTGTCAGCAATACCCAAGGGATCTTTCGCTTCAGGAGGTAATCGGAAGTGTGACGGAGAAGATGGACGGAAAAGTGGCAGTGATTCTCTTGATGGTATTTTTGCAAACTTTACAAATATTCATGACTCTGTGAACATTGGAAGGGACGTTTTTATAAGAGGGTGCTGGTATCAGATGGAGAATTCTTTTTCCCCACAGGCTAACCAGTTGAAATAACATTCTCTCCAACCACAGGCTTCCAGATCAACGGGTTTTAGTCCAGTTAAGGAAATCAATTCAGTAGTTCAGTTCAGTTCAAGCTGAAACAGGCTGAGGACTGAAGTTCATGAGTAACGTATTTCAGAGCCCCGACTTCTAGATTCTGAGTGGTGTCAGCTGTATTTTGGGTGTGTTCCTTTTACCCTTAATGTGAATATTCCTCCCATTGAGATATTTTCAAGTTAATGTAGCAAATATACATTGAGATGTACAATGTGTTAGGTGGGTTAGGAGTTGGAAAGAGAAAGATGCCTAAGATTTAGGATTTGCCCCTAAGAAACTTAACATAGATACTTAAATTCTTTTATTACAGAGATGAATAAGATAAAGTCCATAAGAGATAAACAAAAGCAATGTGTGATTCAGAGGGGAGAGAGGTACATGGGGTAGGGAGGCATGCAGAGGTCGTTGAGGGACAATTTGAGATTATCCTTGAAAAGTGAGAAGGGCTTCACAGACTCTGGGGCAAAGGAATGGGCGAGGAAGGCCAGGAAAAACGTTCAGGGAATAGACTTATTTGTGTGTGTGTTTTAAAATGATACAAAACTGGCATAGTATTGAGGAGTGCCGATTTTAAAATACTCCTTTAAAGGTGATGGAAGAAATGTTCACATATTGAGGTGTGGGGAAGTCATTCTGGCTTATAGATGACTTGGCTTGAACTTGATGCTAACTAGAGCAGCTTGCCTTGTGGCTGGTGAAACACGCTTTGTACATCTGCTTTATCCATTAAAAGAATGAATTAAAAGATTGAAATGGTGTAACTGTGGTTCAGGGAACCAGGTGACCAGTGTGGATGCAGTTGCAGATGTGTTCCTACATCACCGAGAACTTGAATTTTCAGAACTGTATCAAACTCAAGGACAATGCCAGCCCTTCTGGAAACAATACCTGCCAGCAGCGGCCAGCTGCAACCTTATGGTCTCCAGGTCTCCCCTTGTAACTGTGAAACCATTTCAGACCCCAACCAATCTTTACTTAGCAAGCACCCTTACTTCTTGCCAGCTCCAATTATGATTCGTTGTTTTAAAAACAAATCCACTTTTTAAAAAGAAATTATTTTATTTTTGGCTGCATTGGGTCTTCGTTGCTGTGCGCGGGCTTTTCTTTAGTTGCAGCGAGCGGCGGTTTCTCTTGTTGTGGAGCACGGGCTCTAGGTGCACGGGCTTCAGTAGTTGTGGCCACTCGGGCTCTGTAGTTGTGGCTCATGGGTTTAGTTGCTCCGCGGCATGTGGGATCTTCCGGGACCGGGGATCGAACCTGTGTCCCCTGCATTGGCAGGTGGATTCTCGACCACTGCGCCACCAGGGAAGCCCCCCACTTAGGATTCTTAACAAACAACTTATGTAACTTTGTGGTTTATGCCTTTAGAAGCCTCCCTCATTTTGCAGTCTGGCGGAACACAATTCAAGTGTTTCTTGAATCTGTGTCTCCAGGACTATGGTTCTCAGTTTGGCTTGAAGAAAACTCTTTTCTATTCCTATTATAGACTATTTCCCTCAACAAAAGGAATATATTATAAAACACCAGAGTGAAGAGATTTACTTAATTTGATAGGCAGTGGGCAATAATTGACATCCTTGATTAGGAGGAAAGTGGGATTGGAGAAGCACTCAGGAAGATGACTTTGGAATTGGATTGGAATTGGGTTGGAATAGAGGAGAGAGAGCCGGCCAGCTGGAAGCTGCGTGTCTCAGTGCATGTGAGCCAGGACAGAAGCTGGATGGCGGAGGTGGTGTGGGGCAGGAGAGGAGATGTTACTGGACTTAACGCCAACAGTGCCCAGAGAGAAAGGGGAAGACGTGTGTGTTTCCCCTCTGCTCTGCTAACAAACAGAGGAGAGCCAGTGGCAGGGGCTTCTTTCCTTGCAGGGAAGATGAGGTTTTGGACATTCTGGATCTGAGATGAAGTGGGAGTGTTTTTCAGGGAGCAGGAGGTGTGGCTCTGGAGCTCAAAAAAGAGACTAGGGCTGGTGAGAAGGATTTGAGTCACCAGCCCTGCGAATTCCCCGGAACCACGGATGCTGGCGGAGCCTCTTCCCCTCGCCTCCTCCTTCATCTTGGCAGGAGGATCAGTGGCCTAGAATTCTGGAGTATTCTGTGTGACAGCACAGTACAGCGCTAGCCCTAACGTACATGCAGGTGGCAACTCTCAGTCGGGGTGTGCAGAGTTTAAAAGAAAAACACTCTTACCTGAGAATCACTGCTTTATGGTGACAAGGGGGCTGACATAGGGCATTTTTGCCTTGGGGAGGCAAGCGGACACTGGGACAGACCATCGGCATTTCCCGACACTAGAACAGGCAGGTGTATGAACCCAGATTGGAGGCTGAGACCATGCAGGGCTCTGAGATGCTGGAAAAGTCTACCTGTCAGCCGGGGCATGGGGCGGGGGGATGGGGGCCTCTCAGCTGCCCTTGACTCTCAGTGTCTGATTCCTGAGCCGTTGGTGTTAATAAATGACTGAATGGATCAAGTTGTCAACATTTATTGTTTGCCGACTGCACCAGGCCCAGCTGGCAGGTGGGGACCCTGTTCAGTAGTTTAGGCCCAGTTCAGCCGTCACATGTACCTCTCGGCACCCAGTGACCAGTTGTGAGAGATGCTCCCAGGTTTGGAGATTTGGCAAGTCCTGTACGGACCCCTCTAGGGGATAACAGATAAGGAAACAGGAGTGGCATGTGCATTCCCTCTTCAGCTGGGTCGGCATGGCTGGGCAATTGGGGAGATTTCGGGGGGGTTTTGCCTTTCTGAAGGGCACACCAATTTTGTTAAAAATTTCCTTTACTATAATGATAAAAATAAAGTACATCCTGCCAATTAATCACTGTAATTTTATAAAATAACCAGAGAAATTACAATGACCTTTTATTAAAGAGTAAAACGCCGTGCACATAAATCTACAGTAGGCAAATGAGATTCTGAAAGTAGTTGATTTTTAGCCATCCCAGTCAATCCCGTATGTTGTAAGTTCCTCGGAGTGATATATAAATTGTTTGTATTACTTCCAGCTTTCAGAGATGACAGGCTAATCTGAGCAATTAGATTCTTGGGAAAGATCAAGACACTTATTAAATCTTATCTTAGTCACTCCTAATTACAAGCATCCATTTATCTCTGTGGAATAAATTGGTAATGCAAAGCTACAATTAAATCACAGCGTAACTAGTCTTTATTTCGGATGATTAAAAAAACCAACACTATTGCTGCATATGCATAAAAGGGATCTATAATTAATTAATGAATTAGAGCCTAGAGATTGCGGCCCATGAAAATGCAAAGTGTAGTCTTCCGCTTTGTCTCATAGAGTTATACACATTACATGATACAGGGCACAGCTACGTTCAGAGTAGTGCTGTGGACGGAATGCAGCTCTCTCCCCGGCCCCCAAGCCCCGCCGCCACATGGTGGAGGTGCGCCTTCGGGTGGAGCCCTCCTGAGGGGATTAGACGAGGCTTGGAGACAGGATCTCTCCCCACCACGTGAAGATCCAAGAACTCCCAGTCCGGGACCCAGAAGAGAGCTGGTCCCACAGCTGGCCGCACTGCCAACCTGATCCTGGACGTCCCGCCTCCGGAACCGCAAGACGCACATTTCTGTCGCTTAAGCCTCCCTTCTGCGGTGTAGCAGCTCCAACAGACTAAGACAGACGGCAACAGCTCTTCATTGTGCGCCGACTGTGTGTCTGGCGCGGCCGTGGATGCTGTGAGTCCAGCGGCGTCAAAACCGAGCCCCGCTTCCTGTGGAACTCGACGCACGCGGAGGCAGCGAGACAAACCCACGTGCGAAGCGTGCAGGGCGGCGGGGGTGCTCGGTGTGCGGAGGGAAACGAGAGAAAAGAGCGTCAGGAAAGGGCGATGCGGCTGTTGTTTCGCCGACAGGGATCAGGCGGGGCTTCTCCGGGAGGTGTGGCCCACGCAGAGCCGGAAGCCGCCGGGAGAGAGCCACGTGGACCCCGGGGAGAGCATGCGGGCGCCGGGGAAGCGCGGTGGTGCGTGCGAGGGTCACCCGGCTCAGCAGGCAGAGACCCGAGGAGGTGGAGTGGGAGGGGCGACGGTGGGAGGGGAGGGCGGGCCGGGGGGGTGGACGTTCTCCGTGGCCAGCGTGGGCACTCTGCCTGTTACTCTGGAGGGAGTGCGACTCCACGGACGAGCTGTGCCCGGAGCGGAGGCGTGGTTACCGGAGCGCCGTGGCTGTCCGTGGATGTCAGAGACGGGGTGGCGGTGGCTGGCGGAAGGCAGGGAGCGACCGGCCCGAGGAGGGGCCTTATCCCTACCTTGCGCTTCCAAAACCCAGTCGGAACGGGCACCTGCTGAATGAGGCCTCCGAATGCCCGTCCTAGCCCTCGGCCTCCCATCGGTCCTCGACGTGTGGCCGCCCTTCTCTAGAAAGCCACCAGCTCGGGCAGATGCACAGAGGAGGTGGCTCTGTGTCCGTCACACAGCTCCAGTGACCTGGGTGACGACACATGATGGAAGAGAAGCGGGGTTCCAGCCACGCAGGGCAGTCGAGGGGTCGTCCTGGGTCCAGGGCTCTTCTGATCCTCCAGCGGGACGTCAGCTTTCCCCACGTGGTCCGGGCACGGGTTCCCAGAAGCGGGGACGCCCTGGACGCCTCTGAGTAGCTTTTCCGTGCTAACAGTTTCATGCTGTGGTGGCTTGAACATGTATCAACAATCCAGCAAGGAGCAAGCGCTCTGCCTTCAACCAGGTTTTTGTTGCCGCACACCTGTGCCGTGAGGTGGCGCTCTGTCCCCAGGTGACCGCAGGCTGGCCACCCTTAACCGTGTGCCACACACCACGGAGAGGTGTTTCTCGTAGTAACAGTAGAACTCAGAAACTTTATGAATTCTCTATGTTTAAATGACTTGAGAAAATTATGTGGATGAGCCCAAAACTCTGACATTACACCCAAACTGGTGATTTCTGACCTGATGACCTTCTGCCCCTTCTCGAGATGTGTGCATTTGCTGACACCACGATTTTGTTCCTCATCAAAGTGCATACACAGGACACTGCCTGCGCTCTTTCAGAAACCTCACTGTAAAAGTACTGAATCCTTCTGCAAACGTGAACTAAATATCGGTTAATCATAATAGTTGCCGTCACTATAGCCACTTAGCTCTCCAACTTTTCGAGTGTAAAACGCAGCGTTCTCTTACTGCTGAGTAGACGGAAGGGCTCCGGTTCCAGCGCTGCAGCCTTCATCTCCATGAAGCAGAGGTGAGGCCGAGAGCGCCTTTCTCAGTTATCACACAACTGCACCAACTTCGTCAGAAGTTTGTGATCAGATGATCTGATTCATCAGTGACTTACTTATTCGTGCTGCCAGAATATATATATATATATATATATATATTTACTTTCATGGCATCACAGCATTCTATATTTTTATTTATTATTTTTTAACATCTTTATTGGAGTATAATTGTTTTACAATGGTGTGTTAGTTTCTGCTTTACAACAAAGTGAATCAGTTATATATATACATATGTTCCCATATATCTTCCCTCTTGTGTCTCCCTCCCTCCCACCCTCCCTATCCCACCCCTCCAGGCGGTCACAAAGCTCGGAGCTGATCTCCCTGCGCTATGCGGCTGCTTCCCACTAGCTATCTACCTTACGTTTGGTAGTGTATATATGTCCATGCGTCTCACTCGCTTTGTCACAGCTTACCCTTCCCCCTCCCCATATCCTCAAGTCCATTCTCTAGTAGGTCTGTGTCTTTATTCCTGTCTTACCCCTAGGTCCTTCATGACATTTTTTTTTCTTAAATTCCATATATATATGTTAGCATACGGTATTTGTCTCTCTCTTTCTGACTTACTTCACTCTGTATGACAGACTCTAGGTCTATCCACCTCATTACAAATAGCTCAATTTCGTTTCTTTTTATAGCTGACTAATATTCCATTGTATATATGTGCCACATCTTTATCCATTCATCCGACGATGGACACTTAGGTGGTTTCCATCTCCGGGCTATTGTAAATAGAGCTGCAATGAACATTGTGGTACATGACTCTTTTTGAATTATGGTTTTCTCAGGGTATATGCCCATTAGTGGGATCGCTGGGTCATATGGTAGTTCTATTTTTAGTTTTTTAAGGAACCTCCATACTGTTCTCCACAGTGGCTGTATCAATTTACATTCCACCAACAGTGCAAGAGGGTTCCCTTCTCTCCACACCCTCTCCAGCATTTATTGTTTCTAGATTTTTTCATGATGGCCATTCTGACTGGTGTGAGATGATATCTCATTGTAGTTTTGATTTGCATTTCTCTAATGATTAGTGATGTTGAGCATTCTTTCATGTGTTTGTTGGCAGTCTGTATATCTTCTTTGGAGAAATGTCTATTTAGGTCTTCTGCCCATTTTTGGATTGGGTTGTTTGTTTTTTTGTTATTGAGCTGCATGAGCTAATTATAAATTTTGGAGATTAATCCTTTGTCAGTTGCTTCATTTGCAAATATTTTCTCCCATTCTGAGGGTTGTCTTTTGGTCTTGTTTATGGTTTCCTTTGCTATGAAAAAGCTTTGAAGTTTCATTAGGCCCCGTTTGTTTATTTTTGTTTTTATTTCCATTTCTCTAGGAGGTGGGTCAAAAAGGATCTTGCTGTGATTTATGTCATAGAGTGTCCTGCCTATGTTTTCCTCTAAGGGTTTGATAGTTTCTGACCTTACATTTAGGTCTTTAATCCATTTTGAGCTTATTTTTGTGTACAGTGTTAGGGAGTGATCTAATCTCATACTTTTACATGTACCTGTCCAGTTTTCCCAGCACCACTTATTGAAGAGGCCGTCCTTTCTCCACTGTACATTCCTGCCTCCTTTATCAAAGATAAGGTGACCATATGTGTGTGGGTTTATCTCTGGGCTTTCTATCCTGTTCCATTGATCTATCTTTCTGTTTTTGTGCCAGTACCATACTGTCTTGATTACTGTAGCTTTGTAATATAGTCTGAAGTCAGGGAGGCTGATTCCTCCAGCTCCATTTTTCAGTCTCAAGATTGCTTTGGCTATTCGGGGTCTTTTGTGTTTCCATACAAATTGTGAAATTTTTTGTTCTAGTTCTGTGGAAAATGCAAGTGGTAGTTTGATAGGGATTGCATTGAACCTGTAGATTGCTTTGGGTAGTAGAGTCAGCTTCACAATATTGATTCTTCCAATCCAAGAACATGGTATATCTCTCCACCTATTTGTATCATCTTTAATTTCTTTCATCAGTGTCTTATAATTTTCTGCATACAGGTCTTTTGTCTCCTTAGGTAGGTTTATTCCTAGATATTTTATTCTTTTTGTTGCAATCGTAAATGGGAGTGTTTTCTTGATTTCACTTTCAGATTTTTCATCATTAGTATATAGGAATGCCAGAGATTTCTGTGCATTAATTTTGTATCCTGCTACTTTACCAAATTCATTGATTAGCTCTAGTAGTCTTCTGGTAGCATCTTTAGGATTCCCTATGTATAGTATCATGTCATCTGCAAACAGTGACAGCTTTACTTCTTTTCTGATTTGGATTCCTTTTATTTATTTTTCTTCTCTGATTGCTGTGGCTAAAACTTCCAAAACTATGTTGACTAATAGTGGTGAGAGTGGGCAACTTGTCTTGTTCCTGATTTTAGTGGAAATGGTTTCAGTTTTTCTCCATTGAGGATGATGTTGGCTGTGGGTTTGTCCTATATGGCCTTTATTATGTTGAGATATTTTGCCTCTATGCCTACTTTCTAGAGGTTTTTTATGATAAATGGGTGTTGAATTTTGTCGAAAGCTTCTTCTGCATCTGTTGAGACGATCATATGGTTTTTCTCCTTCAATTTGTTAATATGGTGTATCACATTGATTGATTTGCATATATTGAAGAATCCTTGCATTCCTGGAATAAACCCCACTTGATCATGGTGTATGATCCTTTTAATGTGCTGTTGGATTCTGTTTGCTAGTATTTTGTTGAGGATTTTTGCATCTGTGATCATCAGTGATATTGGCCTGTACTTTTCTTTCTTTGTGACATCCTTGTCTGGTTTTGGTATCAGGGTGATGGTGGCCTCGTAGAATGAGTTTGGGAGTGTTCCTCCCTCTGCTATATTTTGGAAGAGTTTGAGAAGGATAGGTGTTAGCTCTTCTCTAAATGTTTGATAGAATTCGCCTGTGAAGCCATCTGGTCCTGGGCTTTTGTTTGTTGGAAGATTTTAAATCACAGTTTCAATTTCAGTGCTTGTGATTGGTCTGTTCATATTTTCTATTTCTTCTTGATTCAGTTTTTGCAGGTTGTGCATTTCTAAGAATTTGTCCATTTCTTCCAGGTTGTCCATTTTATTGGCATAGAGTTGCTTGTAGTAATCTCTCATGATCTTTTATATTTCTGCAGTCAGTTGTTACTTCTCCTTTTTCATTTCTAATTCTATTGATTAGAGTCTTCTCCCTTTTTTTCTTGATGAGTCTGGCTAATGGTTTATCAATTTTGTTTATCTTCTCAAAGAACCAGCTTTTGGTTTTATTGATCTTTGCTATTGTTTCCTTCATTTCTTTTTCATTTTATCCTGATCTGATTTTTATGATTTCTTTCCTTCTGCTAACTTGGGGGTTTTTTTTGTTATTCTTTCTCTAATTGCTTTAGGTGCAAGGTTATGTTGTTTATTCGAGATATTTCCTGTTTCTTAAGGTAGGATTGTATTGCTATAAACTTCCCTCTTAGAACTGCTTTTGCTGCATCCTATAGATTTTGGGTCGTCGTGTCTCCATTGTCATTTGTTTCTAGGTATTTTTTTATTTCCTCTTTGATTTCTTCAGTGATCACTTCGTTATTCAGTAGTGTATTATTTACCCTCCATGTGTTTGTATTTTTTTACAGATCTTTTCCTGTAATTGATATTTAGTCTCATAGCATTGTGGTCGGAAAAGATACTTGATACGATTTCAATTTTCTTAAATTTACCAAGGCTTGATTTGTGACCCAAGATATGATGTATCCTGGAGAATGTTCCATGAGCACTAGAGAAAAATGTGTGTTCTGTTATTTTTGGATGGAATGTCCTATAAATATCAATTAAGTCCATCTTGTTTAATGTATCATTTAAAGCTTGTGTTTCCTTATTCATTTTCATTTTGGATGATCTGTCCATTGGTGAAAGTGGGGTGTTAAAGTCCCGTACTATGAATGTGTTACTGTCGATTTCCCCTTTTATGGCTGTTAGTATTTGCCTTATGTATTGAGGTGCTCCTATGTTCGGTGCATAAATATTTACAGTTGTTATATCTTCTGCTTGGATTGATCCCTTGATCATTGTGTAGTATCCTACTTTGTCTCTTTGTAATAGTCTTTATTTTAAAGTCTATTTTGCCTGATATGAGAATTGCTACTCCAGCTTTCTTTTAGTTTCCACTTGCATGAAATATCTTTTTCCACCCCCTTACTTTCAGTCTGTACGTGTCTCTAGGTCTGAAGTGGGTCTCTTGTAGACAGCAAATATATGGGTCTTGTTTTTGTATCCATTCAGCCAATCTGTATCTTTTGGTGGGAGCATTTAGTCCATTTACATTTAAGGTGATTATCGATATGTATGTTCCTATTCCCATTTTCTTAATTGTTTTGGGTTCATTATTAGAGGTCTTTTCCTTCTCTTGTGTTTCTTGCCTAGAGAAGTTCCTTTAGCAGTTGTTGTAAAGCTTGTTTGGTTGTGCTGAACTCTCTCAGCTTTGCTTGTCTGTAAAGGTTTTAATTTCTCCATCAAATCTGAATGAGATCCTTGCTGGGTAGAGTAATCTTGGTTGCAGGTTTTTCTCCTTCATCACTTTCACTATGTCCTGCCAGTCCCTTCTGGCTTGCAGAGTTTCTGCTGAAAGATCAGCTGTTAACCTTATGGGGATTCCCTTGTGTGTTATTTGTTGTTTTTCCCTTGCTGCTTTTAATATGTTTTCTTTGTATTTAATTTTTGACAGTTTGATTAATCTGCGTCTTGGCGTATTTCTCCTTGGATTTATCCTGTATGGGACTCTCTGTGCTTCCTGGACTTGATTAACTATTTCCTTTTCCATGTTAGGGAATTTTTCAACTATAATCTCTTCAAATATTTTCTCAGTCCCTTTCTTTTTCTCTTCTTCTTCTGGAACCCCTATAATTCGAATGTTGGTGCGTTTAATGTTGTCCCAGAGGTCTCTGAGACTGTCCTCAGTTCTTTTCATTCTTTTTTCTGTTCTGCAGTAGTTATTTCCACTATTTTATCTTCCAGGTCACTTATCCGTTCTTCTGCCTCAGTTATTCTGCTATTGATCCCATCTAGAGTACTTTTAATTTCATTTAATGTGTTGTTCATTGTTGTTTGTTTCATCTTTAGCTCTTCTAGGTCCTTGTTAAATGTTTCTTGCATTTTGTCTATTCTATTTCCAAGATTTTGGATCATCTTTACTATCATTATTCTGAATTCTTTTTCAGGTAGACTGCCTATTTCCTCTTCATTTGTTAGGTCTGGTGGGTTTTTATCTTGCTCCTTTATCTGCTGTGTGTTTTTCTGTCTTCTCATTTTGCTTATCTTACTGTGTTTGGGGTCTCCTTTTTGCAGGCTGCAGGTTCGTAGTTCCTGTTGTTTTTGATGTCTGTCCCCAGTGGCTAAGGTTGGTTCAGTGGGTTGTGTAGGCTTCCTGGTGGAGGGGACTAGTGCCTGTGTTCTGGTGGATGAGGCTGGATCTTGTCTTTCTGGTGGGCAGGTCCACATCTGGTGGTGTGTTTTGCAGTGTCTGTGGCCTTATTATGATTTTAGGCAGCCTCTCTGCTAATGGGTGGGGTTGTGTTCCTGTCTTGCTAGTTGTTTGGCATAGGATGTCCAGCACTGTAGCTTGCTGGTCGTTGAGTGAAGCTGGGTGCTGGTGTTGAGATGGAGATCTCTGGGAGATTTTCGCCGTTTGATATTATGTGGAGCTGGGAGGTCTTTTGTGGACCAGTGTCCTGAAGTTGGCTCTCCCACCTCAGAGGCACAGCAGTGAGTCCTGGCTGCAGCACCAAGAGCCTTTCATCCACACAGCTCAGAATAAAAGGGAGAAAAAGTAGAAAGAAAGAATTAGTAGAAGTAGAAAGAGAGAAAGGAAGAAGGGAGGGAGGGAGGAAGGAAGGAAGGAAGGAGGGAAGGAAGGAAAAAAGAAAAAAGAAGATAAAGTAAAATAAAGTAAGATAAAAAAGTTATTAAAATTAAAAAATAATTATTAAGAGAAAAAAAATAACGGACGGATAGACCCCCTAGGACAAATAGTGGAAGCAAAGCTATACCGACAAAATCTCACACAGAAGCATACACATACACACTCACAAAAAGAGGAAAAGGGGAAAAAATAATAAATCTTGCTCTCAAAGTGCACCTCCTCAATTTGGGATGACTCGTTGTCTATTCAGGTATTCCACAGATGCAGGTACATCAAGTTGATTGTGGAGATTTAATCCGCTGCTCCTGAGGCTGCTGGGAGAGATTTCCCTTTCTCTTCTTTGTTCTCACAGCTCCCAGGGGCTCAGCTTTGGATTTGGCCCCGTCTCTGCGTGTAGGTCGCTGGAGGGCGTCTGTTCTTTGCTCAGACAGGGCGGGGTTAAAGGAGCTGCTGATTCGGGGGCTCTGGCTCACTCAGGCCGGGGGGGAGGGAGGGGCACGGAGTGTGGGGCGGGCCTGCGGCGCAGAGGCCAGCGTGACGTTGCACCAGCCTGAGGCACGCCGTGCGTTCCCCGGGGGAGTTGTCCCTGGATCCTGGGACCCTGGCAGTGGCGGGCTGCACAGGCTCTCCAGAAGGGGGGTGTGGAGAGTGACCTGTGCTCGCACACAGGCTTCTTGGTGGCGGCAGCAGCAGCCTTAGCGTCTCCCGCCCGTCTCTGGGGTTTGCGCTTTTAGCCGCGGCTCGCGCCCGTCTCTGGAGCTCCTTTAAGCAGCGCTCTTAATCCCCTCTCCCAGCGCGCAGGAAACAAAGAGGGAAGAAAAAGTCTCTTGCCTCTTCGGCAGGTGCAGACTTTTCCCCGGACTCACTCCCGGCCAGCCGTGGCGCACTAACCCCCTGCAGGCTGTGTTCACGCCGCCAACCCCAGTCCTCTCCCTGCGCTCCGACCGAAGCCCGAGCCTCAGCTCCCAGCCCCACCCGCCCCGGCGGGCGAGCAGACAAGCCTCTCAGGCTGGTGAGTGCCGGTCGGCAGCGATCCTTTGTGCGGGAATCTCCCCGCTTTGCCCCCCGCACCCCTGTTGCTGTGCTCTCCTCCGCGGCTTCGAAGCTCTCGCGCTCCTCCACCAGCAGTCTCCGCCCGCGAAGGGGCTTCCTAGTGTGTGGAAACCTTTCCTCCTTCACATCTCCCTCCCACTGATGCAGGTACCGTCCCTAGTCTTTGTCTCTGTTTATTCTTTTTTCTTTTGCCCTACCCAGGTACGTGGGGGGTTTCTTGCCTTTTGGGAGGTCTGAATTCTTCTGCCAGTGTTCAGTAGGTGTTCTGTAGGAGTTGTTCCACGTGTAGATGTATTTCTGGTGTATCTGTGGGGAGGAAGGTGATCTCCGCGTCTTACTCTTCCGCCATCTTCCCCTATATATATATATGTTTAAAGTAGCAGGAGTTCTTCTAGTTTTTAATGCTATTGCATTTAGAGCAGATTTTCCCCAAGTGTGTTTACCAAGCAAGTGGCATCTGCTGTCTGTCATGGACGTCAGAACACTTCTGCCCATGGCGTCTTTCTGCTGGAGCCCAAGGAAAGCAATGCAGCCAAGCACTGATAGAACAAGGATTTGCTTATGAAGAGAAAAGATAGAGCAGGGTCAGCTTCCGTCCTGGGAGTGGGTCTCCCACGGCCAATGGGTCTCTCTCAGCAGCCAACGCAGCGCAACGGCCTACACGGACCCATCCTGTGCGGCAGTAGAAGGGCCCTGTGCAGTCCCCACCGGGGACAGAGGTAGCAGTGGAGGCGGCCAGGTGCCACATGACACACTCAAGCAGGACAGAGGAGCCCAGGTTGAGTGTGAAGCAGGGAGACATTCCCACACAGGTGATAAGGCCAGCACAGGCTCTGAGGACTCTTTATGTCTTGGTACGGATGTGTCACAGGCCCAAGGCCCATATTTCCCAATTTTCCAAACGTGTTAGTTCAACAAATAGAGCCCTTAATATGCTATTGTAGATGATACATTTTCAAGAGAGGAAATACGGTGTGCCTCCTGTGTTTGCCAAACGTACTCGACTGTAGAAATCTTAGTCTGGAGGGAAGGATCATAGAGGGCTTGGAACGTCTATTGAGAAGTAGTTGCCTTCCAGGAATAACTCTCCTGGTGGAAAATTCAGAGGCTCGGACAAGAATGAGTTAATGTTTGAAAAGGTTCTTAAATTTCACTTTCAAGATACTTGGTTCTCAGGAGAGGCCATTATAGTATGATCAAAGACAGAATGCATTCAGCAGTGTCTATAACATTGAAAATAAAGGCATTCACCCAGTACTGTGGCCCTTCTGTTTTACTCAAGATAAATTTTAGTAGAATATCATAGCTTTGATCAACGTCGATTGCGTTTTATGTCCCCCTCAAAATCTTTTAAATAATACCACAAACCTCAGTGCCCATGTAATATAGAAAAAATAGACAGACATGAATATGAGTCCTCTTACAAAATGTTGCATAACATTTCTAAATCTGCAAAGGAAGAGAGGAACAGAGTCAGACCTGGGATTGACACCTGTTTTTGCCACTTCAAAGCTATATGATCAAGCATTTAGCTGTTTAGTGAGCTGCTTTTTGGTTAAGCATGAAAGAGTCTTTCAGTGGGATTTTGCTTCAATTTTCCCTTTGCAAGACTGAAAAAAAAAACCCCACCAAAGTCTGGTTGTCTTAAACACCATCAGCTAAATTATAATCTAGAGGTTTTGAACTGTTCCTTTTTGGACTAGGGTGCAAACATTTTGAGTCGGCAGTTTTCTTTGCTATGGCGCTGAGTCCCATCCAGGGATCACAATTATGATTCAGAAAGTTACCTTTGCTTATTTCCCCCTATATGCTCATGCTGAGATTTCCGTCTTCCAAAACTTTTCATCTGAGAATGGAGAATATTGTCCCATTTTTTCCTTTTAAAAAAGGACACTAAATGAAGAAAAGTGTTTCATGTGAATTTCCTAAGTAAAGATAGATGCCTTGATTATAGAGTCACTGATTCTGAGGAACGCACTTAAAAGAAAATATCATGGCCATCACGGCCTTATACAATCTCAAAGGGTGCCTGTGTGGATGTGACAGAGCAAACTTGGAGGTTGTTTGCCACTCCTTGGCTTTTGTCCTATTTAAAGTAAATATTCAATTATTAAATTTTATCGTGAGACGGCAACACGTTCCAATGCACAGATTAGACTGAGAAATTAAAATAAATTTAAGGATTTTCTTCTCTAAATAGAACTATAGCAAGCCCTGTTTAAAAGGAGGGGAGCTGGTAAGTCTTTATTACAAGACAGGCTCTTGGAAAAGCCCTACTCTTTTGAGCACATTTAAAAAAATTGAAGTATAGTTGATTTACAATGTTGTGTTAGTTTCAGATGTATGGCAAGGTGATTCAGCTATACATATACATATATATATTCTTTTTCATATTCTTTCCCATTATAGATCATTACAAGATATTGAGTGTAGTTCCCTGTGCTATACAGTAGGTCGTTGTTGCTTACGTATTTTATATATAGTAGTGTGTGTATGTTAATCCCAAAGTCCTAATTTATCTCTCTCTCCTCAACCCTTTCCCCTTTGGTAACCATAAGTTTGTTTTCTATGTCGGTGGGCCTATTCCTGTTCTGTAAATAAGTTCATTTATATCTTTTTTTTTTAGACTCCACATACTATGTAAGTGATATCATATGATATTTGTCTTTCTCTGTCTGACTTCGCTTAGTATGATCATCTCTAGGTCCATCCATGCTGCTGCAACTGGCATTATTTTATTCTTTTTGTGGCTGAATAATAGTCCATTTTATACACACACACACACACACACACACACACACACACACACACCCCACATCTTCTTTATCCATTCATCTGGAACAACCCTACTCTTAAGACGGCTGTTTTATCTCAGTCAGTTCCATGCCTTCTCCTTCTCATTGTTTTTAGCCCCAACTGCAGTTTTTTTTCGCCTTAACCTGTCAGCTTCTGCAGCCTGCAGCCTCATCTCCCAGTATCTAATACATCCTGGTCAGCACTGCTTAGAGTCCTTGCTTCCTATACATTCTTCTCCAACTTGCTTCTTTCATTCATTCAGCAAAGACTTATTGAGCACCTACTATATGCTGAATGCTCGTCTTCATCCATGAGTAAAAAAACAATGATCCCTGCTTTTTTTGGATTTACATTCTGTAAGGGAGACAGATACTAAACAATGAGCATAACAGAAAGTGAACTACATAGTACAGGCGTCCCTCAGTATCTGAGGGACATTGCTTCCAGGACCCCTGCAGATACCAAAATCCAAAGATACTCAAGTCCCTTCTATAAAATGGCGTAGTATTTTGCATATAAGCTATGAACATCCTCCTGTATACTTTAAATCATCTCTAGATTACGTATAATACCTAATACAGTGTGAATGCTGTGTGAATACTTGCCAACATGGCAAACTCAAGTTTTGCTTTTTGGAAATTTCTGGCATTAAAAACACTTTTTTCTAATATTTTCGATCTGTGGTTAGTTGAATTGCGGGTGTGGAACTGGCGGATCTGAAGGGCCAATTGTATATTAGAAGGGGGTAAGTACTGTACCCTCTTCAGTAGAGCAGAGTGAGGGGATTGGAGGAGATCGGGGTGAGGGAAGGAGAGCAGCAGAACAGAGCAAATAGATGCTCAGGGCACACTTCTTTGAGAATATAAGTTTGATTAAAGACTTGAAGGTGGGAAGGAGGTTTTCTAAGACAGATCTAGAGGAAGAGCATTCTAGGCGGCAGTACAGGAAACAAGGAGAAAAGTGGTCAGAGGGGAGGTCAGAGATGTCATGGGGGCCAGATGATTTAGGGCCTCATTGGAAGGACTTTGGCTTTTACTGTGAGTAAAAGTGCAGGGTTTCGAGCAGAAGCACCCTGAGCAGAAGTGACCTAACAGTTTAGATGGTGGCTGTAAGTGACAAGTGTCAAGGGCAGGGAAGCCTGCTAGGAAGGGTGGTGGGGATCCAGCTGAGAGATGGTGGTGGTGCAGACAAGGGGCAGGAATGGAGGCAGCGAGGAGTGGTAACATCCTGGAGATTTTTTCAAAGAGAGAGCCAACAAGACTGACTGATGGACTAGGTGTAGATGTAGGCGATTAGAGGCGTCTGGGGGATTCCAAGGAGAAGCCAAAATGCAGTTGCTGTCAATTTAGGTGGGGAAGGTGAGTCGAACCAAGTTTGGGAGAGGATAAGGACTTTGATTTTGAGTGAAACATCAGAGCAGTGGTCCCCAACCCCCGGCCCGTGAACGGGTACCGGTCCGCCTCCTTTTAGGAACCGGGCCGCACAGCAGGAGGTGAGCGGCAAGCAACCGAGCGAAGCTTCATCTGCCGCTCCCCGTTGCTCCCCGTTGCTCGCATTACCGCCTGAACCAGCCCCCACCACTGGTCCGTGGAAAAATAGTCTTCCACGAAACAGTTCCCTGTTGACAGAAGTGCTGGGGGCCACTGGGTTAGACAACCAGTGATCTTGAGTGAGAGTTGGATGTTTGAGCCTGGAGCTTTGGAGAGACATTGTTGACTGAAAAAAACTGCGCGACCTAAAAGTTGAGAATTGTGTTTTATTTGGTGGACAAAACTGAGGGTTTAAGCCTCTCAGATGGCTCTGAGGGACTGCTCCCAAGAGGTAAGGGAAGAGCCAGGACATATAGCGGTTTTTGCAACGAAGACCAGGTAGTCAGAACATCAAAAGATTGCTGCTAATGAAAGAAAACCAGACATCTCAAGTTAAGGAATTTAGCGCTTTTCTATCTATGGGAAGATGCGAGAGTCTGGGCTCATTGGAACCATTCCTTTGATGTGCACCTTAGCCGTCTAGGGCCAGCATCCTGTTTTCTCCATCCCGAATCCCCTTGGGAGCAGCTGCTCGATGGCTACAACATCCTTTGTTTACTGATAGGGTTGGAGAGATTCTGTGTCCACCGCATCCAGGTTGAAGATACAGGTTTGGATGTGGCCATTAAATGGGTGGTACTTGAAGGCATGAGAGTGGATGATCTCACCAACGGGTATGAGTGTAGAGACCAGGACTGTGGCAACATTAGGAGGTGGAGGAGGTGGGGAGAAGACGGAAACGTAGACTGAAAAGGGGTGGTCCTTCAGTTCAGAAGAAATCCAAGGGTGTGTGGGATCTGGGAAGCTGAGTGAAGAAAGTGTGTCAGGGAGGAGAAAGAGATCACAAGACTCAAACAGGTCAACAGAGAGAATGGACCACTGGGGCTGGCAATGTGGAGGGTGTGATCTTGACAAACAATTTTGGCTTAATTGGGTGGGTTTAAATAAGAATGGGAAGACGGCAATTGGAGACACATTTTAACATTTTTTATTTGTGATACATCTTATAATCAGTGATGCCTCCCAATTGCTGTAGATCACACAACAGTCGTGATGGGGTTGTTTTTGCCTGTGAGTGCATGACCATGGTCATGGCTGTCCTGCATGTTGTCACGGGCATTCTTGGCACTATATGTGTTAACTTGCCATTTTAAATGCCCTCCTTGTTGTCACGTGAAAATCTTCCTTTGACACATACTAGTAAAATTTTAAAAGTGTGAGCATCGAAAGTTGCAGGATGGGTGTCAGTAGCTTGGAAGAAAATCCTGGAGACTAGAGTTATGACTCTCCTAGAAAACCAATTTTTCATCTTGCAACATTCAGACACCACTGTGCTGATAGTGGGCGATGCTGTACGTGCACTTAAAGATTTGTTGAGGGTACATCTCATGTTGAGTGTCCTTACTACAATGAAGCTAAGTAAGTAAGTATAAAAAGTTAAAAAACGAAAGAGTTTTTGGTGGAAATGAGGTCTACGTTGTATGGAAGGGTTCTAAATAAGAATACATTAGGTCAATTTCATTGGCAGTATTTTGTTGCCTTTTTTAGTAATCATAAAATATGGAGCATAAAATATGTATGGAGTCTTAGATAATATGAAATATGGTATATGAAATAAATACGTTTTTTTGTTTACAAAAATGTTACAATTATAATATGTGGATTCCTTACACCAACACATACACTCTTAAAATCATTGCTCGGTTGCATTTGCAATTTCCTATTTACCTGGGATCCCAAATATTACTCTCTAAGGAGAGTCATTATCCAAGTAAGGTTATTGAGGACTGGCTGATTTAGCTGAAAGATTTACAAAAACCACATGTGTGAATTATTCTACTTATGGTAGCGGTAATTTATTCCAAACAAATTGGAACCATGGCCAATTTTAGCTGTTCGTCTAGGCAAAGCCTGCTCTCTGCTCTCTCCACAAACTAATGTTCAAATCGCAAGTGTGGAACTATGCAAATTAGACAATGCATGCCTTTTGAAGTGAAGGCAAGTGTCAGCAGAGCAGCAGTTCGGCCTTAAAGTTCCTGCCAGTTTCCCATCCCAGGGACCGAGTGATTCTAACCCAACACCAAATTCTGAGAGTTTTCATCTTGGTTGATGATTGCAAAGCAGCCAAGGATCAGAGAAATTTATAATTACTTCTTTGGTCCTGGCCCCCCTCTTTCTTTCCTATTCCAGCCCTGCCTCTTCCTCCCCACAGCTCTTCCCCTCTGTACCTTGAAGCCTTTAATGTCACATCAATGAAGGCCACTTGGGGCACCAGCACCACCGTCTCCGTCTTGAAATCTCATCCTGAATTCTCTTTTATATAGCTATGGGATGGATTTTAAGCCAAATGTCCTCCAGGTGTGACAGGGCCCCCTGGGAAATGCCTGCTCTTGTATGTTGCCCAGTGTCAGGGCAGAGCCCCAACCTCTTCTCAGATGGCAAAGAATAACAAGACGACTAAGCAAGCAGTAGACTGGAGACAGCTCCACAGGTGCTGAAAGTAGGTCCCAAGACCCACCAGACAGAGCAAGACAGTTTATATTCACGGCACAGCGAGGCCAGGAACATCAGCATGTCCCCCAATTCTTCTCTGAGTTACACGGACCCGGATGGCAACTCTGCACAGAGCAGGTTGTGCCGCAGCTGAGGTTCCCAGGGCCGGGGTCTCGGCACCTTTTATCAAGCACCACACAAGCCAGCTTGCTCATCCCTGCAAGTTCTTGGCTGGACTCAAGGTGTCACGTGAGTGTGCCGCCCTGTCAGCAACTCAGACTAGACACACAGGCAGAGACCAGGACAGAATTCCATTTATTTCATACAGCACTTGGTGGAGATATTACCAACCAAATCCTGGTTGGTAGGAAGAGCCTGACCAGCAGTGCTGATGTCAGCTATGTGCCCTGGATCCTGGATCTCCAGTGGAGTAGGTCCCAGAGGAGACCAGCAGGTCTTCTTTTGGATAAACATTAGCTTTCTCTCTTATGGTCCACCTAAGTGATGGTATGTTTTTAAAAATTTTTATTTATTTTTGGCTGCACTGGGTCTTCATTGCTGTGCATGACCTTTCCCTAGCTGCAGCGAGCAGGGACTACTCTTTGTTGTGGTGCACGGGCTTCTCATTGTGGTGGCTTCTTTTGTTGCGGAGCACGGGCTGTAGGTGCAAGGGGTTCAGTAGTTGTGGTGCATGGGCTTAGCTGCTCTGTGGCATGTGGGATCTTCCCGGACCAGGGATCAAACCCGTATCCCCTGCACTGGCAGGCAGATTCTTAACCACTGCGCCACGAGGGAAGTTCCTGAGTGATGGTATTAATCCAAACACAACAGGAAGCGTTAGTGACCATCCTTACACCTCCTTGTGTGGGCAGGATATGGTCTAAGGCTAGTCTATTACCTAGTATGATCCTTCATCCATTAGGAATTTAGGCTGCTCTGTTGATCTTCTAGGGCTAGTGCTGTCTCATTGGCTGGGGTAGCTCAAATCAATATCAATGTCTGACTATTGTCTCTGGGATGTAGACTCTGAGGACAGGGAAAATGCTTGCACTTTTTTTTTTTTTTTTGCAGTGTATTTATTTATTTTTGGCTGCACTGTGTCTTTGTTGCTGAGTGCAGGGGGCTTCTCTTCTTTTGAAGTAAGCAGACTTCTCACTGCGGTGTTTCCTCTTGTTGCGGAGCACGGGCTCTAGGCACTCCGGCTTCAGTAGTCGCAGCACGCAGGCTGAGTAGTTGTGGCTCGTGGGCTCTATCTAGAGTGCAGGCTCAGTACTTGTGGTGGGCACGTGGGATCTTCCCAAACTAGGGCTCGAACCCGTGTATCGCTGCATTAGCAGACGGATTCTTAACCACCGCGCCACCAGGGAAGTCCCTGCTTGCACTTTTTGATGGAACTCCTGGAATCTGAACAGTCTGGATATTGGCTTGGAGTACAGGGTCAAGTGTGAGGTAGCTTAGCTGCTGCCTTTCACTCTCTAAGAACACAACTTTTCTTGACCCGCTTATCACACAGATGCATCAGCCACGTCTCTAACAGCTCCCCAGCCTGTTGCGTGAATGGTCCTGATTTCCTTCCTCTTGTTCTCTCGATAGTCTGCACTCATCACTCTGTACGAGGGCAGCTGCTCTCCAGGAATGGTTCTCACTGGGGTTGTTAACAGCGTGCCCGGTTGTGCTTTCTTCCCTGATCCCATAGCAGAGCAGGCAACCATCATGGCAGCACTTGGGCGGCTTGTCTCATCCCTACTTACTTCTCAAATTCTATCCACTGCCTCAGCTGTTGGTCACCAGCACACAGGACAAGGGTGGACCACGTATCGCCTCCATCATTTGGTCAAGAACATTTGCTAACAGCTCCCAGTAAGAGCTTCCTCAAGTTTCTGAACCCTGCGGGTTCCTGGCCTTTTCTTTTCCAAAACGTCATCATCTTTCATGGCACCTTCCTCGCTATTCCAGGTTGTCAGGTTAAGAACTCCAATCTTGGACTTCCCTTGGCGCAGTGGTTGAGAGTCCGCCTGCCGATGCAGGGGACGCGGGTTCGTGCCCCGGTCCGGGAAGATCCCACGTGCTGCGGAGCGGCTGGGCCCGTGAGCCATGGCCGCTGAGCCTGCGTGTCCGGAGCCTGTGCTCCGCAACGGGAGAGGCCACAACAGGGAGAGGCCCGTGTAGCGCAAAAAAAAAAAAAAAAAAAGAACTCCAATCTCATAGAACAGGGGTTGGTGAACCGTGGCCCACAGCCAAATCCTGCCTGTTTTTGTATGGCCCATGTGCTGAGAACGGTTTTTACATTTTTAATGGTTGAAAAAAATCAAGAGAAGAACAATATTTCGTGACACATGAAAATTAGGTGAAACTCAAATTTTAGTGTCTGTAAAGATTTACTGGGCTGCAGCCACATTCATTCATTTCCATATTGTCCACGGCTGCCTTAATGCTAAACGGCAGAGCTGAGTAGTTACAACGAAGTGTACCACACTTACCACCTGGCCCTTTGCAGAGAAAGCTTTGCTGATCCCTGTCCTGGAGGATGGCAAGACACAACACGATTCCAATGGAGACGACTGAACAAGCAAGGAGGTTGACTTGCCGCACCCCCATCAGGGCCAGAAGTAGACAAGGAGACTCAGTGGATCAGAGCACCGCCAACAGCAGGGACATCAGCTTGGGGGTGCTGGTTCCCTGACCCCAAGTCTCACGAATCTATGCGTTAGGCTCAAATGGTGGCCACGTGCACAGTGGGTTATGACACAGCTGAGGGACCCGGGCCGATGGCTCATAACCTTCCACAGCGAGCAGCACACAAGCCGGTCCTTCTCTCCTGGGGGATGAGTGGCTGTAAGATGGTCACCCTCTGGTTGACTTGACCTACTTAGCTGCCTACGTGACTCACGGCAGAGAAATCTCAAAGTCAGAAGCTCACTTTAGTAATTATACAAAGGCAGTGTGATCAATAACAAATACTTTTCACTGGTTATAAGTGTATTTTTAAAAATTTCATGTTACAAAAAGTTAAGTAAAACTTTTCTTTTGTGCCTTGGATCAGTTAGGACAGATGGGACCAGGACAGAGTGTGTTCATCTTGCTTCTGCTGCAAGGGGTGGGAGCAGCTGCCCTTACAGCCCCACATCTGTGATGATGTGGACTTCTCTGGGGGTCTCAAGTGCCTGCTAGACTGTACTAATCGGGCTACTTGGCATGAACTTGAATTCAAATCTAGGTTTCTGTGCCCTTTAAGTAAAGGATAACACTCACCTCTCAGTAGTGTGTGAGGTCTCTCTTCTCTGTCTTCAGAATTTTATTTTCCTGGATTTTGGTAGAAATACTCCTGTGTTCTCCTTTTCTCGAAGTTTCTCTAAACTTTTCTAAGGAAATTCAGGAGTGAGGCCCATTTTATTCATAGTACAGTCACCCCTTGGTATCCACGGGAGATTGGTCCCAGGACCCCCCTCAGGTACCAAAATCTGCAGATGCTCACGTTCCTTATATAAAATGGCTTAGTATTTGCATATAATCTACACATATCCTCCCGAATACATTAAATCATCTCTAGATTACCTGTAATACCTAATACAGTGTATAGTTGTATATGTAAATAGTTATATATGCATATGCAAATAGTTGCAAATAGGATGTTAATGAGATGCAAATAATTGCCAGTGCACAGCAAAGTCACGTTTTGCTTTTTGGAACTTTCTGGAATTTTTTTTCTCGAATATTTTTGATGTGAGGTCAGTTGACCCTGAGGATGTAGGGCTCGAAGTTATAGAAGGCCGACTGTATTTTCTCTTCATCTTCTTCCCCACAGAAGATCAACAGATTGAGGCATTGCATTTGGCTTCTCTAACTTAAAGAGAGGGAAGTTGATGCCTTTTCTTGTCCACCATCATTTGGTGGTGACCTCCCCCATTGGCGGTCATCAGGTCCTCACACACTTCCGGTTCTGGGAACAGAGGCCCGTGTGCAAATCCTGACCCCTGGGGGATATAAGCCCGTGGCTGAATGGGAACCATTGTTTTTGCTCATTTGGGATTCCGTGCATCACACGACAGAGTGAAATCAGCATAAGAACATTTGTCCTGGTGTAGATGGAAAATCCTGTTTTTCAATATCTATAAACAATGTTGGTACAAAGGCTACACATTTCCTGCGTTTCATGGTTTCTTTTCTCCTTTCTGTTTCTCCTCACTGTGATAGAATTTGCACTGGCAGAAGAGCTCAAGGATGATGCTATAAAAGCCTGGTTACTATAGGTGTGGAATATTCTTAGTAATTCCTATCCTGCCATATATGTGGATAAACATCTTTCACTTTTTTAGGTAGTAAAAAGCATGTACTTCTGGTGTATTTACATTATGAATCTTGCTCTCCTTCTGTATTTGTCTTATGAAAATGATAATCAAAAGTGTATCTAGGGGCCTCCCTGGTGGCGCAGTGGTTGAGAGTCCGCCTGCCGATGAAGGGGATGAGGGTTCGTGCCCCGGTCCGGGAAGATCCCACATGCCGCGGAGCGGCTGTGCCCGTGAGCCATGGCCGCTGAGCCTGCGCGTCCGGAGCCTGTGCTCCGCAACGGGAGAGACCACAGCAGTGAGAGGCCCAAGTACCGCAAAAAAAAAAAAAAAAAAAGTGTATGTATATTTCCCTTTGAAAAACATTCTGTGGGCAATGTCAAAGGCAGACATGAGCCTTCTGAGCGTGTCGAAGATGCTTTACAGGAAGCCTGTGGGGCTCTTTCCAATCCTGGGAGGCTCATCACTCCTGTTCCCCGCTTCAGCCCGCACCCCACCTGCCTCGTGGCTGTGGTGCCCGCTGAGGCCAGCAGGCTCTTGATTTCCCACGTGCCGCGTGGCGTGCGCCACCTCCGTCTTGCCCTCCTGTACTTTCAGGACTCAGCTCGGTGTCACCTCCCCTTTGGGGCTCTCCCAGGCTCTTACCCGATCAGGTGGGTTCAGGGGCCCCGGTTTTCTCCAGGGCTCTGTGCTTCCTTTTGCGACAGCACTTCTCCCACTTCACTGGAACTGTCTGTGCCTCAGAAGCTGCATTCTCTTCGTGTGTGTGGGATCAGCTTCTCTTCCAGCACACATCAGGCATTTGGGATGCTTGCTGGATGACACCAAACCCTGTGTTTTTAGTCCCCAGAGTAGATCTTGTCAGAGCCAGCATGAAATAAATATCTATTGAATGAATGAATGATTGAATGAATGAATAAACGGTGATCCTTCTGTACATATAGTATACATCCATACATTTATTCCTGTTTTCTTTAGGAATGTTTTTATGGGTTTGAAACTTTGAAAAGTTTCTTTTCATTAATCCATAAAATTTGGACCAAGAAGGACCACATTTACATATATTCAGTTTTATATTAAACTTAGGGTATATATAAATATAACTTCAAGTATATACATATGGCTATTAATAAGTAGATGTACTATAATAGCCAGGAAAATATGACAGTTGTGATTAAGTCATAGTTAACTCTGTCAAGCAGATTGCATAATTACCACACAGTGAAATGTATCCATGACTATATAATTAGTAAGTAATGGAATATTTTAAATTGTCATGTCACAACCAAAGCGTTAAAAAAGGATAAAATACAAGTTTGCTGTAACGTTAAAAGTACTTCTTATTGTGGTTATTAGCAAGCAAAACAACTGCAGAGTCGTGAGCTAGGAAATGAAGTGAAGTTCAGTGTTCCAGGTACACCGCGAAGGTCTCTTTGCCTCTAAAACGTGCCCCCTTAATTGGAACCATTTCATGGCATGTGGCAGTGTCACTCCTGTCTTTACCTTATTTTTCATATTTTGATTTCTCTTTTACTGTGACTTTCTCACTTTGTTTTCTTTCTGTAGTGCATGTGTTTTGGAGGCTGTTTTCAGTTCTTTGGGACAAGGTCCTTCAGGGTCGGGCAGAGTGAGATGCCCGTCCTGGAATGACCTACTAGCCGTGTCACGACAGCATCTTGGCCTCCCCAAGGCCGCTTCCTCGTCTGTTAAGTGGCCATGACAACAATGCCCACAGAGTAGGTCTGGTGTCCAGTGCCTGACATGGAACCGTCAGGAAGACTGAGCACCCTCTTTGTTATCTGACTCAAGTGAGGTCATAGCAATACCACTGTTGTCTCCCAGCCCAAGCACCCTCCTCTGTGATTTCAGTTTTAAACTTTTCACTTTTAACATCATGCCTTGCCTTTCTTCCTCACCTGCAGTCGGTTGCTAGTATGTCTGCATTTGCTGACATTCCCACTCCGCTGAATCCAGGCCTACGGTGTTTCCTCAACCGTGTTTCCTAAGTTCTGTGGTATATTAGGTGCTCTGGACACGAGGAAGAATAAAACTTCGTTCCTCCCCTATAAAGTGTATCTGGGCAGGCTGTCAAGAAGACCTGTGATTAAAGCATAGTGTGAAAATGATCTAATCAGAATATATATAAAGAACACTAAGGGGGGACGGCGGGGAAAGGAACATCTAAATCACAGTGGGGGTGGGCGGGTCAGTGATTCCTCCTAGAAGGGATGATTCTGGGTCTTAATTTGGAGGCAAGAGGAAGGTTTAGTCAGACCTAAAAGCAGAGGAATCACTTTTCTCTTTTTAGGTCCAAGAAGTTTACGTCATAAGGGAGGTCATTTTGCTTCTGAAATGCTCTAATCCACAGACATTTCTTCCTTATCATGAGCCCCAAATCCCCCCCCCCCCTTTTTTTTTTGTGGTATGCGGGCTTCTCACTGCTGTGGCCTCTCCCGCTGCGGAGCACAGGCTCTGGACGCGCAGGCTCAGCGGCCATGGCTTACGAGCCCAGCCGCTCCGCGGCATGTGGGATCTTCCCGGACCGGGGCACGAACCCGTGTCCCCTGCACCGGCAGGTGGACTCTCAACCACTGCGCCACCAGGGAAACCCTCAACTGAGATTTTTTAAAGGAAGAAATCTCAGACCAGTTACCATATGTTGAAACTCTTCCTAATCTTAAGGAATCACCTTCCATACTATTAACCAATAAAGGATAGAATATATCAGAGCAGATGCTTGTTCATGATCTTATTTTCTCAAATAACATGTCTTCTCTTGATCTTTGCTTCATTTCTTCCTCTGTTTTCTCCATGTCTCTGACTTCCAATTCCAAGGGTTTATTCTACTGTTGGGCCCTTGTCTTATGCCTTCAACCACTGACCACAGAATTGCTCCGGGATGTTTTCTGTCTAATGTATCTTCGCAGCCCATGGAAGCCTCGTATGTGGGTTCTGCCATGGAAAATAACCTCCTTTCACGACCCAGTCTGACCTGATCCTAATTTATGGGCATGTATGTTGTCAACAAAAATAATCAATAAACAATCAATAATAGGAATAGAAAAGAGTTTTATTTGAGCCAAACTGAGGACTACAGCCCAGAAGCCAGCTTCCCAGATGACTCTGAGAAACTGCTCTGGAGAAGCAGGGTTTTCAACACAGTTTCATGTCTTGTGAGAACAAAGAATATCAAAGAAGTCAGGGAGACATTCCTTCAAGGTTTCAAAGAAAAGAATAGACCAGCATGTACATAGCGAGTCAGCATGGGCTTGGCACCTGGGAAGGGGGTCATATCAAAGGAGTTACCAGAACTGGTGTCCCAGGAAGGGAGGCATTTCATCTTTATTCTGAACATGGACATTCTTTGTGTCTGGTCAATGCGCCCTTTTCTTGAATAACTAAAGCCATCTACAATGTATTTTTGATAGGCTACAGACAGGCTGTTCTAGTCAGCATCAAATTCAAGTTAACTCATGTGTAAGCCAGAATGACTTCCCCACACCTCAACATGAGAACATTTCTTTTATCAATGTACAAACATTTGATTGTAAATTGAAGAGCAGCATGGAATATTAGGGAAGTAATTTGTGAAGTAAAGTCTTGTAATAATGGGAAAACATTTGCTTCAGTATAAAAGAAGGCGCTAGTCAATTTAAGGTAAATTCATCTTTGGGAGGTAATAGCTCTACCATCTGAGACATTGTTGAAGCCCTAAGCTATGCTTACTATGTGGTAGTTAATACCTGTTTGTTGAATGAACTAATAATCTAGATTTTATTTGTTTTGATGTGTGTCATGTATTCATATGTGTATATACAGCGTCCACGTTCTTAAAATACTTTTAGGGAGCAGCTTAAAATAATTCTCTTTTCCTCTTCCAAAGTGCACTAGAATGTTAAAACACAGAAGAGGGATTTGATTGTCTTATGAGCGCATGGAAGTTAAAGAGAATTGTGTAAATAGGATGACCATACAGCCAGCTCTTCAAGTGATCTCCTGTTCATCTCAGAATGTGATTGAATTTGAAGCTCCAGAACAAATAAATGGAAACTAACAATAACTGAGCACCTTATTTTTGTTCCTAATACTATGACTGAAATGAGTTCTATGTCAAGATAGAAACATGGTAATAATACCAGTTACTGACACAGCACCTTTCCCTAAAGACCTCAATGCATTGTACACGCAGTGCGCTTGATCCTACCAAAGACAAAGAAATCCCCAACAAAAACCTTGCTTGATTGGAGCTGTGAAATGCTGTGGGCGACTTGAACAACCTGGAAAAGAAGCTCAGCACCATTTCAGAAAATTCACGTATCAGTTACCACCGCAGCCCTTTCCACTGTCTTTTTGCAGTGAGCGGTCCCTCCATTGTAGAAGAATGTTGCTTGTACAGGTGAGTCCTTAAGATCTCAAAGGAGACCATTTTCCTCCCATTCAAGATCCAGTCTTTTTTCCTACAGGAAGCCTGGAAAAGGTACCAGGGATATTTATGCAAATTGCTCTGGACTGGCTGCCTTCTGGTGAGAGGACGATGCTTTACTCAGTTTCCTGGTCATAAGCCAGAGAAGAACAGGAGATTCTGCCTGCTCCCTCTACGCTTGCTTTTGGGGCTCTTCAAATCTCTCTTCTTCTGCCTTTAACACACCCAATCCCTTGACAAGTCAAGTAATAAATCCCTTCCATTTCAATGAGGAAGAATCCCTCAGTAAAGGCATCTCATGTTGAATTTATAAAATAAATATAAAATTATATAATAATGTTAGCTCATATTATATATTTCATATATAACATATTATATATACTATTGCATATATGATTTTATATATTGAGACTATTGCATTTCATATTATACATAATATAGAATTTATGTTACCCTTATCTTTTATTCAGTCAACAAGTCTTTGGTTTAAATAATTAACACAAAGCAGCATTAGCTACACCTCTCGGTTCATTTTACTGAAGCTCAGCATTAGTGGTACCTTTGAGCTCTGATAATAACAAAGCTTTGATCTACTACCTGTAGATACACAGATGAATAAGACATACTCCTGCCCCGAGAAACTGTCAGTATCTTGTAAAAGACAGGGATAAAGAGGCTCTTTTGAAGACACACTAGATTACAGATCCAATGTTTAACTGCAAAAGAAAAATAGACTGGAAAATTAACTGGTCAAGAATAGATCCCATGATTTCAGGTCCATGAGTTCAGACGTTCAGCCAGCACCTTCTAGCTGCAGTGCTGGGCCAGGCACTAGGGATGCATTTCTGCACACCTGGCTCGGTCAAGGAGCTCCCAGGAAGACAGACACACTGCCTGGTCGGCCTCCTTGTCATCCTTGTGTTCTCACACCTCCAGACTCTTTACGGTGTGGCTGTTTCGTCATTACCTGAACCTCAAGCCCCATGCTGGGTGCCCATCCTTTGTGCTCCCCTGGGATCCTGCACAAACCTCTTTCAGTATACTTACACTTACCAAGGTTATTGACTTAGCATCTGTACCTACCACTGGAAGAAAAGACTCATACGTTACACTTTCTGGATCTACAGCCCTGTATTAGGGTTCTCTAGAGACACAGAAACAACAGGAGATGCAGATACGTAAGGGGAGATTTATGCTAAGAATTGGCTCATGCAGTGATGGAGGCTGAGAAGTCCCACCATCTACGCTCTGCAAGCTGGAGACCCAGGAAAGCCAGTGGTCCAATTCGATCTGAATGTGAAGGCCTGGAAAATCTGGGGCTGGCGATCAAATGCTGATCTCTTCTGGAAATTGTATGTTCCTCTCTGGGTTTGAAAGCCTGAGAACCAGGAGCTCTGATGTCCAAGGGCAGGAGAAGATGGATGTCTGAGCTCAACAGAGAGAGAGAATTTGCTCTTATCCTGCCTTTCTGTTCTACTTGGGTCCTCAATGGATTGGACGATGCCTACCCACCTTGGGGAAGGGTGATCTTCTTTACTCCATCTACCGATTCAAATGCTGATCTCTTCTGGAAATATCCTCACAGACATGCCCAGAGATAATGTTTTACCAGCTTTCTGGGCATCCCAGTCATGTCAACACATAAAGTTAACCATCCCAAGCCTGAAAATATTGGGTGCTCAATAAACGTGTGTTGAGCAAAACTGCAGCTCTTTCTGTTTGGAAAAGACCAACTTAGCTTTGTTCTAAGAGATGTGTTGCCACCATGCCTTCCTGCACTCCATTTTGTCTGCCTTGTTGTCTTTAAGAAAGAGACTGTTGACCTTTGTGACTAGTGGTGGCTTAGTCACAGCTGTCCCCGAATAGGAGGCCTATGGATTCCATGCTGAGCAAGTACTGTCTCCCTGGCGTTATTTCTCCTATGAGAAGGCCTTTCCCAGCTCATGTAGAAACAGAAGCCATGGAAGTTTTAGAATGTTCTTTGTTTCTTCCACTACTACTTGCCCTCTGTCTCCAACCTAGATGGAGAAGCACCTTGGGTCCAGGAAGAACAAAAGTGCAAGTGACACCACGTATAAGGGGCACAATGTGTATTTGTCCATGTGAGATGCTGTTTGAGCTGGTTTTGAGGGCAAAATAACTGAGTAGATGTGAAGCAAATAGAATAAATATGTTCTTAACCACCAGATCAGGGTGACCACTAAATTAGCCGTATTACAGGTTATTATCATCCTGCTGATTCAGAGGCTTAGGGTGTAATTAGTTCATGCATTTTTCACAACCGTAAGAGAGGGCTGAGCTGTGCCTTTGAGCTTCACAGAGCCATGATGTTTTCTTACTTTTGACCCACTGAAACTTCAGTCATGAGGAGGGCTTAAGGACATGAGAAGGGGAGAAACAATATTGCTTTCTTATTTTCTCCATTCATTGTTCAGATGGAACAGGGCATTCTTTAGTTTGCTTCTCTGTTCACTGTCTCTACTTAAAAAACACTGAAGTTCTTCACTTCACAGATTAGTTAAAATAAAACTTCACTGATAAAATGTCTACTTTTATCAATTTTTTAATTGATGTATTATTGATTTACAATGTAGTGTTTTCTTTTTTTGAATTTTATTTATTTATTTTATACAGCAGGTTCTTATTAGTTATCTATTTTATACGTATTAGTGTATATACGTCAATCCCAATCTCCCAGTTCATCGCATCATCCCACCTCACCCCTGCTTTCCCCCCTTGGTGTCCATATGTTTGTTCTCTACATCTGTGTCTTTCTTTCTGCCTTGCAAACCAGCTCATCTGTACCATTTTTCTAGATTCCACATATATGTGTTAATATATGATATTTGTTTTTCTCTTTCTGACTTACCCTACTCTGTCTGACAGTCTCTAGGTCCATCCACGTCTCTACAAATGACCCAATTTCGTTCCTTTTTATGGCTGAGTAATATTCCATTGTATATATGTACCACATCTTTATCCATTCATCTGTCGATGGGCATTTAGGTTGCTTCCATAACCTGGCTATTGTAAATAGTGCTGCAATGAACATTGGGGTGCATGTGTCTTTTTGAATTATGGTCTTCTCTGTGTATATGCCCAGTAGTGGGATTGCTGGGTCATATGGTAATTCTATTTTTAGTTTTTTAAGGAACATCCATACTGTTCTCCATAGTGGCTGTATCAATTTACACTCCCACCAAGAGGGCAAGAGCATTCCCTTTTCTCCACACCCTCTCCAGCATTTGTTGTTTGTAGATTTTCTGAGGATGCCCATTCTAACTGGTGTGAGGTGATACCTCATTGTAGTTTTGATTTGCATTTCTCTAATAATTAGTGACGTTGAGCAGCTTTTCATGTGTCTCTTGGCCATCTGTATGTCTTCTTTGGAGAAATGTCTATTTAGGTCTGCTGCCCATATTTTGATTGGGTTGTTTGTTTTTTTTAATATTGAGCTGCATGAGCTTTTTATATATTTTGGAGATTAATCCTTTGTCCACTGATTCGTTTGCAAATATTTCCTCCCATTCTGAGGCTTGTCTTTTCATCTTGTTTATGGTTTCCTTTCCTGTGCAAAAGCTTTTCAGTTTTTTTAGGACCCATTTGTTTATTGTTTTTTTTTATTTCCATTACTCTAGAAGGTGAGTCAAAAAAGATCTGTTGTGATTTATGTCAAAGAATGTTCTTCCTATGTTTTCCTCTAAGAGATTTATAGTGTCCGGTCTTACATTTAGGTCTTTACTCCATTTTGATTTTATTTTTGTGTGTGGTGTTAGGAAGTGTTCTAATTTCATTCTTTTACATGTAGCTGTCCAGTTTTCCCAGCACCACTTATTGAAGAGACTGTTTTTTCTCCATTATATATCCTTGTCCCTTTGTCATAGATTAGTTGACCATAGGTGCGTAGGTTTATCTCTGGGCTTCTATCCTGTTCCATTGATCTATATTTCTGTTTTTGTGCCAGTACCATACTGTCTTGATTACTGTAGCTTTGTAGCATAGTCTGAAGTCAGGGAGTCTGATTCCTCCTTCTCCGTTTCTTTCCCTCAAGATTGCTTTGGCTATTCAGGGTCTTTTGTGTCTCCATACAAATTTTAAGATTTTTTGTTCCAGTTCTGTAAAAAATGCCATTCGTAATTTGATAGAGATTGCATTGATCTGTAGATTGCTTTGGGTATTATTGTCATTTTCACAGTATTGATTCTTCCAATCCAAGAATGTGGTATATCTCTTTATCTGTTTGTGTCATCTTTGATTTCTTTCATCAGTGTCTTATAGTTTTCTGAGTAAAGGTCTTTTATCTCCTTAGGCAGGTTTATTCCTAGATATTTTATTCTTTTTGTTGCAATGGTGAATGGGATTGTTTCCTTAATTTCTCTTTCTGATTTTTGTTGTTAGTGTATAGGAATGCAGAGATTTCTGTGCATTAATCTTGTATCCTGCAACTTTACCAAATTCATATTTATCTCTAGTGGTTTTCTGGTGGCATCTTTAGGATTATCCATGTATAGTATCATGTCATCTGCAAACAGTGACAGTTTTATTTCTTCTCTTCCGATTTGTATTCCTTTTATTTCTTTTTCTTCTCTGATTGCTGTGGCTAGGACTTCCAAAACTATGTTGAATAATAGTGGCAAGAGTGGACATACTTGTCTTGTTCCTGATCTTAGAGGAAATGCTTTCAGTTTTTCACCATTGAGAACGATGTTTGCTGTGGGTTTGTCATATATGGCCTTTATTATGTTGAGGTAGGTTCCCTCTATGCCTACTGTCTGCAGGGTTTTTATCATAAATGGGTGTTGAATTTTGTCAAAAGCTTTTTCTGCATCTATTGAGATGGTCATACGGTTTTTATTCTTCAATTTGTTAATATGGTTTATCACATTGATTGATTTGCGTATATTCAAGAATGCTTGCATCCCTGGGATAAATCCCACTTGATCATGGTGTATGATCCTTTTAATGTGCTGTTGGATTCTGTTTGCTAGTATTTTGTTGAGGATTTTTGCATCTATATTCATCAGTGATATTGGTCTGTACTTTTCTTTTTTTGTAGTATCTTTGGTTTTGGTATCAGGGTGATGGTGGCATCATAGAATGAGTTTGGGAGTGTTCCTTCTTCTGCAATTGTTTGGAAGAGTTTGAGAAGGATGGGTGTTAGCTCTTCTCTAAATGTTTGGTAGAATTCACCTGTGAAGCTATCTGGTTCTGGACTTTTGTTTGTTCTAAGATTTTTAATCACAGTTTCAATTTCATTACTTGTGATTGGTCTATTCTTATTTTCTATTTCTTCCTGGTTCAGTCTTGGAAGTTTATACCTTTCTAAGAATTTGTTCATTTCCTCCAGGTTGTCCATTATATTGGCATAGAGTTGTTTGCAGTAGTCTCTCATGATGCTTTGTATTTCTGCAGTGTCCGTTGTAACTTCTCCTTTTTCATTTCTAATTTTATTGATTTGAGTTCCCTCCCTCTTTTTCTTGATGAGTCTGGCTAAAGATTTATCAATTTTGTTTATCTTCTCAAGGAACCAGCTTTTAGTTTTATTGGTCTATGCTATTGTTTTCTTTGTTTCTATTTCATTTATTTCTGCTCTGATCTTTATGATTTCTTTCCTTCTACTAACTTTGGGTTTTGTTTGTTCTTCTTTCTCTAGTTCCTTTAGGTGTAAGGTTAGATTGTTTGATATGTTTCCTGTTTCTTGAGGTAGGATTGTATAGCTATAAACTTCCCTGTTGGAACTGCTTTTGCTGCATCCCATAGGTTTTGGATCGTGTTTTCGTTGTCATTTATCTCTACGTAATTTTTGATTTCCTCTTCAGTGATCTCTTGGTTATTTAGTAACGTATTGTTTAGCCTCCATGTGTTTGTGTTTTTTACCTTTTTTTCACTGTAATTCATTTCTAATCTCATAGCTTTGTGATCAGAAAAGATTATTAATGTGATTTCAATTGTCTTAAATTTACTGAAGCTTGATTTGTGACCCAAGATATGATCTATCCTGGAGAATGTTTGTGTGCAATTGAGAAGAAAGGGTAACCTGCTGTTTTTGGATGGAGTGTCCTATAAATATCAATTAAACCTATCTAGTCTATTGTGTCATTTAAAGCTTGTGTTTCCTTATTAATTTTCTGTCTGGATGATCTGTCCATTGGTGTAAGTGAGGTGTTAAAGTCCCCCACTATTATTGTGTTACTTTCGATTTCCTCTTTTATAGCTGTTAGCATTTACCTTATGTATTGAGGTGCTCCTATGTTGGATGCATATATATTTATAATTGTTATATCTTCTTCTTGGATTGATCCCCTGATCATGATGTAGTGTCCTTCTTTGTCTCTTGTAACATTCTTTACTTTAAAGTCTATTTTATCTGATACGAGTATTGCTATTCCAGCTTTCTTTTGATTTCCATTTGCATGGAATATCTTTTTCCATCCCCTCACTTTCAGTCTGTATGTGTCCCTAGGTCTGAAGTGGGTTTCTTGTTGATAGCATATATATGGGTCTTGTTTTTGTATCCATTCAGTGAGCCTGTGTCTTTTGGTTGGAGCATTTAATCCATTCATGTAATTATTGATATGTGTGTTCCTATTATCATTTTCTTAATTGTTTTGGGTTTGTGTTTGTAGGTCCTTTTCTTCCCTTGTGTTTTCCACTTAGAGAAGTTCCTTTAGCATTTGTTGTAGAGCTGGTTTGGTGGTGCTGAATTCTCTTAGTTTTTGCTTGTCTGTAAAGCTTTTGATTTCTCCATTGAATCTGAATGAGTTCCTTGCTAGGCAGAGTAATCTTGGTTGTAGGTTCTTCCCTTTCATCACTTTAAATGTATCATGCCCCTCCCTTCTTCTTGTAGAGTTTCTGCTGAGAAATCAGCCGTTAACCTTATGGGAATTCACTTGTATGTTATTTGTCATTTTTCCCTTGTTGTTTTTAATAATTTTTCTTTGTCTTTAATTTTTGTGAATTTGATTACTGTGTGTCTCAGCATGTTTCTCCTTGGGTTTATCCTGCCTGAGACTCTCTGCACTTCCTGGACTTGGGTGGCTATTTCCTTTCTCATGTTAGGGAAGTTTTCAACTATAATCTCTTTAAATATTTTCTCGGGTCCTTTCTCTCTTCTCCTTCTGGGACCCCTATAATGCAAATGTTGCTGTGTTTAATGTTTTTCCCGGGATCTAATTAGGCTGTCTTCATTTCTTTTCATTCTTTTTTCTTTGTTCTGTTCCGTGGCAGTGTATTCCACCGTTTTGTCTTCCAGGTCACTTATCCGTTCTTCTGCCTCAGTTATTCTGCTATTGATTCCTTCTAGTGTATTTTTCATTTCAATTATTGTATTGTTCATCTGTTTGTTTGTTGTTTAATTCTTCTAGGTGTTTGTTCTTTAATTCTTCTAGGTCTTTGTGAAACATTTCTTGCATCTTCTCAATCTCTGCCTCCATTCTTTTTCTGAGGTCCTGGATCATCTTCACTATCATTATTCAAAAGTCCTTTTCTGGAAGGTTCCCTATCTCCACTTCATTTAGTTGCTTTTCTGGGGTTTTATCTTGTTCCTTCAACTGGTACATAGTGCTCTGCCTTTTCATTTTGTCCATCTTTCTGTGAATGTGGTTTTTTCATTCCAAAGCCTGCAAGATTGTAGTTCTTCTTGCTTCTGCTGTCTGCCCTCTGGTGGATGAGGCTATCTAAGAGGCTTGTGCAAGCTTCCTGATGGGAGGGACTGGTGGTGGGTAGAGCTGGGTGTTGCTCTGGTGGGCAGAGCTCAGTAAAACTTTAATCTGCTTGTTTGCTGATGGGTGGGCCTGACTTTCCTCTCTGTTGGCTGTTTGGCCTGAGGTGACCCAGCACTGAAGCCTACAGGTCTTTGGTGGGGCTAATGGCAGAGTCTGGGAGGGCTCACACCAAGGAATACTTCCCAGAACTTCTGCTGCCAGTGTCCTTATCCCCATGGTGAGCCACCGCCGCCCCCTGCCTCCACAGGAGACCCTCCAACACCAGCAGGTAGGTCTGGTTCAGTCTCCTATGGGGTCACTGCTCCTTCCCCTGGGTCCTGATGCACACACTACTTTGTGTGTGCCCTCCAAGAATGGAGTCTCTGTTTTCTCTAGACCTGTCAAAGTCCTGCACTCAAATCCCACTAGGCTTCAAAGTCTGATCCTCCCGTTGCCAGACCCCCAGGTTGAAAACCTGACATGGGGCTCAGAACCTCCACTCCAGTGGGTGGACTTCCGTGGTATAAGTGTTCTCCAGTTTGTGAGTCACCCACACAGCGGTTATGGGATTTGATTTTATTGTGGTTGCGCCCCTCCTACCATCTCACTGTGGCTTCTCCTTTGTCTTTGGATGTGGGGTATCTTTTTTGGTGAGTTCCAGTGTCTTCCTGTTGATGATTGTTCAGTAGCTAGTTGTGATTCTGGTGCTTTTGCAAGAGGGAGTGATCGCACATCCTTCTACACCGCCATCTTGGACAAATCTCCAATGTCAATTTCTCATGCAGTTCTGATGTAGATTCCTGTAGTTTCTCTCCCTTCCTCTTCTTTTTCTTACCCTTTCAAAAGACAGCTGTCTGTGTGGTGAGTCTGGCCTCCAGCCGCTGGGCCCGATGGTCCTGCTCCCACTCCTGCCACAATGTTGTGTTAATTTCTGCTGTACTTTCAGCAAAGTGATTCAGTTATACATATATACACATTCTTTTTTTAAAATATTCTTTTCCATTATGGTTTATCATAGGTAAAATATCTCCTTTTAAACTCACATATCAGGAAGGATGCACTGTGTTTGCTCTTTGCCTCCCCATGATGCAGGAAAAGAGAGGTTAAGATGTGACCTCGGTCCTCAGGGCCTCTTGGGGATCAGGAGGCCTTTCTCATTCTCCTTCTTATGTTATAACAATTTGGTTGAGCTTTAGACGAATGGGTTTCATATTCTTGTGATAGCAGGTGGGCCTAGATGCTTCTACTACCAGAAATAAATGTAAGAAGCAATGTATTCTACCTGCTGCCAGATGGAGATGCTCACTCTCATCCTTACCAAAGCTTGGATCATCGCCATTTTTAAGGGAATACCTTAAGGGGCTTGAGACACAGTGGACAGTGTTAGGGCAACTCATCCGCAGGGAATGCATTCAGCCCATCCTTTCCAACCTGGCATGTTTTCTGGTGGGGACCACAGGAGTATGGGGCTACCTTAAATGAGTTCTTCTGCACAGTCAAGACGGACAACTTGCAGAGAAGCACAGAGCCACCCATCCTGAGCCTTCAGGTGGGTAGAAATTGGGGGATGCCTGGCTTTCTACACTTAGGCTGGAGAATCAGCTTTCTGGCATTGGCTAACTCAGTTGCCCTATCCAATTTCCTACTTCCAAATCTTTCTCTCCTGCCCACTTCTGTTCTTTTCCCCCTTTAAATAATACCTTTGAAGGCATTAAAATTTTTTTTAATTTTTTTGTACAATTTTTAAGGGTGGCACTCCATTTACAGTTGCTACAAAATATTGGCTATATTCCCTGTGTTGTATAATACATCCTTGAGCCCATCTTACACCCAGTATTTTTGCCCCCCACTCTCCTACCCCTATATTGGCCATCCCCATTGGTAACAACTAGTTTGTTCTCTATATTTTTGAGTCTGCTTCTTTTTTTAATATTTACTAGTTTGTATCATTTTTTAGATTCCATATATGAGTGATATCATACAGTATTTGTCTTCCTCTGTCTGACTTATTTCACTAAGCATGTTGCCATCCAAGTCCATCCACGTTGTTGCAAATGGCAAAATTTTGTTATTTTTTATGGCTGAGTAGTATTCCATTAGATACATATACTATATTGTCCTAATCCATTCATCTGTTGATAGACACTTAGGTTGCTTCCATTCTGAAGGGGAGAGATTAGAGCCAATTTCATAAATTCAGAACACCAGAAAAGTAAGCCTACCTATGGGAGGAGGTTTGTTCTGTGTGTTTGTGTGTATGTGTATGTGTGTGTGTGAGAGAGAGAGAGAACGTGTGAGAGTGTATCTGTGTTTAAAGAAGCACTCCAGTCTGATTCTGCTTTCGAACTTAATTTAAATGTGTTGAGTTGATTCTACGTTGCAAGGATGCCATTTCCTGTGTAAGACATGTTAGTGGAAATTATTCCCAGTGGTTATAGGACTGAGGAGAAAAACTAAGTGAGGGACAATGTCTGAGCGCGGCTTCCCTCCAAGCACTTAGAATGGCTTCCCCTCTCCCTCCCCCCCCCCCCCCCCAACAACCTCCCCCCCCCCCCACAGCACTCAGTGCTCTCAGTGGGTCCATCTCTCCCTTCCCATGTCCTTACCTTCCTTCCTCCATGAACCTCACCATGGTCTTCAGATGTTCTCGCGGGGTAGGTGCCACCATCCAGGTGGGGTCATTTTACAGGGAAAGTGCTCTTGACCTTCCATCTTTGCATGCTCACTTCATATCCAGGGCACCTTCAAGGCCCAGCTTGTGTTTTATTACCTTGTTTCCTTGTGTTGGCTCCTTCCCTTTGGTTTTCAACAAGGTCAGAGAGAACATGCATATCAAATGACTTTGCTGCCCAGAACTATCATTACTTAACTCCATTACTTATTAAATATCTGTTATATGCCAGCAAGGTGTTAGACATACAAGGAGATGTGGGACTTGTTAAAAAATAATAATAAAACCTCAACTGGATAAAATTTAAAGATCTTATTGGCTTTATTCATGGATCAGACAGCATCCCATCTAGCAGATGGAAAGGAGGTGTGAGGAGCTGCACAAAATGAAAGACTTGTATGGGCAGACAGAGGCAGGACAAGGAAGTTACTGGCAAAGAGCAGGTTGTCTGTGGCAAGGTTACCTTCCTTTAGGGGATGGCAGGGGTCTGTCTGGTAGATGACCTCACCAGTGCTGACCAGATCATTCCAGATGGACTGGTTTAAAGTTCCACTCCTCCTGGGAGGAGATGAAACAGTGATGAAATGAGGTATTGAGTCTCCGTTTGGTGGGCTTGGCACAAGTGACTCCTTTTTCAGCCTGCTGTCTCTTTCTTAACAGGCTGGATTGACCTGAGAAGGTCTCTAGGGTAGCAGAGGGGACAGATTACAAATGGAGTAACAGCATGTGGGGTAAGGACACAGGCAGTTCCTGTCGCCAGCTGGCAGAATGAGGGGAGTGGTCATTTCTCCCTGGGGCTTCAGAGAGCTTGCAGGTGGGGTGGGAAGCGAAGAACGGGTCCTAGATAGTTAATGAAGAGACATGAATAAAAGATTCATTTGGGGAAGACTGCTGGATTCAGCAGACTGTGGTTTGAGGATTATCTTCAGTTTGAGAATTTAGGGGCTAAATATCAAGAGTAACTGAGGGTGGACTACAGTAGCCAAGGGGACCATCTCCTCATCTATTAGTTTTCTGTGTATCCAGGGCTTCAGCACACAGTAGGCATCAAATAGATGTTTGTGAATGAATGAATGAGTGAGTGAATGAATGGATGGATGGAAAATGTACCTTTAAGCAAATTTGTTTAATTTGGGCTTTTTTGGATTTTGTCGGTACTTTTGAAAGTGTAATGCATACTCCATAGGGCCGACTGAGATCAACAGTTCACTCTATAAAGCCTTCTACCAAGTTAGACTTTTAATTACTGACATCCGCCCTGGCTCTGAGTTGGAAATGTAGCTGGAGAAGGGCTTTCAACTCTGCTAGGAGCTCCTGAGGGCATCCGGCTGCTAACCGTCCTGCCTACTTCAGCGGCTCCCATGCTGTGGATCACGGGGCCTTCTGGAGGGTCCGGGCTCCTTTTCCTCAGGCTCAGGGAGTTTCTGTCCAAAGCCCAGTGAACATGAGGAGCCCGTTTCGGCCTCTTGATGGTTCCGCTGCTTGTATTCTCTCCTGCAGTCAATTATCTACTCATGAGTGTGATCCGAATGCCAGGTTTTCTTTAAATGACCAAACATCGGCTAGTTTTTATAGAGGTAAGAGTTCAATATAAATTCATGTGGTTCCTCTTCTTGATGTTTCTGGTTCCGGCTGGAATCTGTTTTATCACTTAAAGAAAGCTAGAGGGAGGAGGAAGAAAGGAAAAAATATATAGAGAGATTACAAAATAATGTTGATTTACTCTCCAGACGATAGGATACAGGAAACGATTTTTTTTTCCTGGTGTTATTTTTTAAAATCTTTTTAAAAATTGAGGTATAGTTGATTTATAATAGTATTAGTTTCAGGTGTACAACATAGTGATTCACAATTTTTAAAGGTTATACTACATTTATCGTTATTATAAAATATTGGCTATGTTCCCTGTGTCGTATAACATGTCCTTGTAGCTTATTTATTTTATACATAGTAGTTTGTACCTCTTAATCCCTTTTCAGAGGCTGTGGTACCACAGATATGGAGGAACCATTTATACAGAGGGCCAAGTTCCACAAGTTATAAACAGATTTCTGACTGTGTGGAGGGTTGGTTCTCGTCACCCCTATGTAGTTCAACTGTAATTTGAAGTCTTTACTTGGTCTCTTGAAAAAGGTCAAAATGTTCGATTCATAAATAAAAAAACAAAACTCCAAAATCTTTTCTCATCTATTCCCCCAACCTCACTCATCGTAGCCTTCCATATACTTTTAGTCTCTCTCCGTTTTTCTCAAAACTCTCTAAAACTCACTCAGACTCAGCCCAAAGCGGGTCTTGCATTTCCTGGTGTTTCCTCTGTTTTGCCTTTCTTGAATAATTCAAGCAAGCCCAATTTTAAAAGACTCAGGACTGGAGACGGAGGGAAAGAAAGGCCTCCACTGGCTGTGTTTAGTATGTTGGATATTGAATTGGGACAAAGGGGAAAAAGTTAGGAAAAGCAGAATAGAGGCTGTGAAAACTCATTTAAATTTTTTTCCCTGTCACAGTTATTTTTTTGCATTAATTTTCACCCTACTGAAGTGATTGGTACTCGTAAATATTCAGTGAGTGACCAGAGAGATGTGATGTTTTATAAATGAACTTCTCTTTGAAGTGCTTGAACTTCAAATGAAATCAGAAGTAGTTTTGGACACTGTACCATTTCAAATTTCACAAAATACAAACATTACCAGGAGGATTCTTTTTTTTTTTTCCTTCTTCTTTTTCTCCTATCTTCAAAAGAAACATCTTTGGGTGGAATCTAGTCATGAAGAATTAAAATCTAAATTTAAAAAAAGGCAAATATTATAAGCTATTAAAAAGAGATCTTTAAAGGGAAGACCCATCTTAAAATTCTCTCTTCCCTCCTGTCGGAATAGGTTAACATTTTCATTCAGAATCAACAAGTATTTATGGAACTCCTAAAGAATCTCAGGTGCCGTGTGACTCACTGGGTGTGAAGTGGGGCTCAATGCAGACTGTCCTTGTCCTCTTGGAGCTTTCAGATTTAGTACGTGTCTGTGTGTGTGTGCAATATATAATATAAAAACAACCACAAAACACAAGTATGTGGAATCTAAAAAACTCTTAGAACTAAAGAGTAAAATGGTGGTTGTCAAGGATAGAGGTGCAGGAAACAGGGAGATGTTGGTCAAGGGGTACAAATTTTTAGTTATAAAATGAATAAGTTCCGGGGATCTAATGTACAGCACAGTTATCATAGTTAATAATACTGAATCGTGTACTTGAAATTTGCTAAGAGAGTAGATCTTAAATGCTCTCACCACACACACACACACACACACACACACACACACACACACACACAAAGGTAACTGAGTGAGGTAATGGATGTGTTAGTTGATTGTGGCCATCATTTTTTGATGTATACGTATATTAAATCATCATTTTGTACCTTAAAAAATCACATTGTATTGTACAACCTAAATAAATAGAATTCGTTATAGTCAATAAAACTGGGAAAATTAATAAACGTGAGAAATAATATGGAAGAATAGAATTTTGGCTATAAGTAAAAAACAATTTGGAATTTATCACAAGGGTGTGGAAAGCCACAGGAAGTAATCCCCTCACCTGACATCCTGGGGGTAGGGGATAGCATCTTAGGGCTCAGGCCAGGAGCCAGGCCCCTGGGTCCTGCCTTGGCGCCACCCCCTACCTGTCTGTACCACTGGCTCTGGACCATCCATCAGCACCTTGGTAGGCCTCTTCCCCCTTACCCTTCTCTTTACTCACACATAATAACCGCCTGGTATTTGTAACAGCGCAGGATGTATTATAAAATAACAAGAGACTTTCACATATGAAACCAGGCTGTGTGTCATACTGATCTCTGTGGTAGCGTGGAGGTATAGTTAATGCAAGCATAGAATAATTCAGCTGGGGAAGTATCCCTCGGCCCTGCATAATGACTACGATGACACGCCACACGTGGTGTGAACGAACGGCGACATTACACTGAACTGGCAGCTGAGTGCAATGTTCTCTCCCATGTTCTAAAGGGAAACCGTTGGGTTCACAGCACTGTATTTATTGGTGGTGTTCACTGAAGGAGAAAGGCAAAATCTAATTTATTTTTTACATCTCACGTCAGTTCACTTGACGTATCTCGTCGTGCAGAGTTTACAAGTAGGGAGCAGAGAGGGATGCTTCAATGTGGGCAGATTTGGGCTGAGAATTGCTTGCTGTTTCGCAGTTCCTCTCCCAGGCTTGTGAGGTGCTCTGGGGTATTACTGTTCAGATAATAAAGCAGGCGTCCTTTGAAAGGAAGAGGGAGCAAGCTGTGCTTTGTCTGTTGTTATGGCTTCAGGCAACCTTTCAAAAGTTCCCATTTACCGCGGCCTAGCTCAGGGTACCTTCAGAAACGGCACTTGAGTCCTGTTTGAAACCTTAGTCGCTGCAGACCGATCAGTACCGCAGAACTAATGGAAGGCCGGTGGGTGGCGTTAGCGGCTAAGGGTGACACACTCATGAATGGTAAATTCATCAGGGAGGAAAGGGAGCCATTTCCCTAACAGGCCCCGTCCGGATCCTTCGGGGGGACGCCACGCCCCTTCTTCTCCTAGGTGAGCCGGCAAAGACCTCTAGCGAGTCTCCGTCATGGTCATTGACGGGCCCTCCGTGGTGCGCATGCTCCTGGGGGAACTTCGTGGGCGGCCTCCTGGAAAAGTTCATTTACAACTTGTCAGGATCACCTTGGCCCCCGTGGTGAGAGAAACCGTCTCTTCATAAACATGGTATTTGTGAGCCACCCAGTAAGAGATTCCATACTGAACTTCTACAGAGAATCACTTTGTGACCAAGTTCCTTTGACACGCGCCAGAGGGATGCACTTCTCTGCCGGTGTCTCCACGGCTGTAGAATAAAGGGGTCCAGCTGGACCGTCTCAGGCCTCTGCGGCTCCGAACAGCTCTGATTTTCTTTCCTGTTCAACGTAACTGTGCTCCTTCGTCCTTCTGTTCAAAGCGCCGCCTCCTTCCATGTTTTTTCTCTCCAAACACTCTTTTCCATTTTTTCATTTTATTTAAAGAAAATACTAGATCTGAGATTTCATGATACAGGCGTCGTTCAATTCTATTAGTTAATTGATTCCAATTGATTTAATTTAACCAGTCTCCTTATGTTTGCTGTCCCACGCGGGGTACCGCCCTGGGCTACCTCTGGTCCCCTCTCTCCACCTCCATCCTTCCTCAGGTTTCTTTATTTATGGCTTATCTTCCCTCTCATCTTTCCTTCATCTTATCTCACTACTCACGCTTGCTTTTACTCTGCTTCTTGATTTCAAGTGTTACTAGAATCAGCTAGGCTGTGAGGTGATCAAAATACAGCATGACATTTAAGAGTTTCGCCCCAATCAAAGTGTATTTCTACTGTGTGTCAAAGTCCAGTATGGGTTGAATGGTTCTCCTGGGAGGCTGTCCTCCAGGCTGTGACTCAGGAGTCCAAGCCGCTTCCATCCAGTGATGTCACCAGCACAGGCCTCAGTGACAGGGAGGTCACCCAGGGGATTTCAGGCCAGGCCTGGAAACGATGTACATGGCAGTGATCTCAGTTCTACCGGCCCGAACCCAGGCACGTGGTCCCAGTTTACCTGCAGGGATGCCTATACATGATTCTGCCTGAATGGCCAGGCCTGTACCTAGGCAATCTCAACCAAATTATGTTAAAGTCTGCATATTCAGAAAGGAGAAAATTGTAAACTGAGGGCACTTGAGAAGTTGATTAAGTGGGGGTGAAGAAATGAATGCGATTTTGTACTCATCATAGTTAAAAAAGTAAAAACTGACTTTCGTTAATTTGTGACTATAAAATGAACTGCTACGGTAATGATGACGAAGATAATAATCCTGCTAGTAGAGACCGAATGCTTTCTCTGTGGCAAGCACTGTGCAGTGTACTTCACCTTATCATCATCATCTGTGTAGACTACTGCTATACCCCCTTTTTTTTTTTTTTTTTTTTTTCGCAGTACGTGGGCCTCTCACTGTTGTGGCGTCTCCCGGTGCGGAGCACAGGCTCCGGACGCGCAGGCTCAGCGGCCATGGCTCACGGGCCCAGCCGCTCTGCGCCATGTGGGATCCTCCCGGACCGGGGCCCGAACCCGTGTCCCCTGCATCGGCAGGCGGACTCTCAACCACTGCACCACCGGGGAAGCCCTGCTATTCCTCTTTGAGGTGAAGAAGCTGAGGCTTGGAGATTAAGCCTGAGTTCTCTCAGGGAGTTAGTGACAGGCTGAGGTTCCAAAGCCAGCTTCTCAAGATCATCACCCTCAGGTCCCTCCCCTAAAATAACAATGACTCTTCATCTCACTGAACTGAATCCTCACTGCGGACCTAGGATGTCGTTTCACCACAGAAAGGAAAACTGAAATTTTCACAGAGGTGGAAATTGAGCCTTGCACCCAAACCACAGTTCTTAAAAATATCAAGGGTCAGTGATAAGGCAAATAAATCTAATTGACTCCATCCAAGTTTTACAGTTTGACCTTCAAACCTAGAACACCTGCCCCAACTCCTAGGGTTTCCAGTTAGATGACCTCCAAGTCTTTTTGCTCCCCATTTCAAGACAGTGTCTACGGCGGCCACTGAGCCCGGGCACGACTTCCAAGGTGATATTGCAAAAGAGGGATTGGTCCTAGTTTGAATCTGACTCGACTTTTTTGATGACTGCTGCTGCGTTCAGATAATACTATGCTATGTTTCCACCCCGTTCTGATGTTTTTATGCAAACAATTCTCAATTATTAAATTTCATTGAAGTGTAACACAAGTCACCTCTTATTTTATAATATTCTATATCTTTAGATGCATCACAGAATTGTGTAAAGACTTCTTGAAAGACCAGAACATAAAATTGGGCATTGCTTATTTGAGAGCAATTTGTTTTGAAGGCCTCTGCTGTATTTATGGGGAGAAAAAAACAACTATGATAAAACCATAAAGCAAAATATTCTGAAAGGTTCCGTGACATTGGGCTATTCCAGTTGTTTTCATCTGTTGCCCAAGAAATTGGATCATCTAACTTCAGACGTGCAATTCAAAGACGTAACCTCTAAACTGCATTCTTAATATTTGGGACACTTTCCTTTTAGTGATAATAACCTAATTAGATATAATAAATCTGCAGTTTATATAACAAGTTTTTTTTTTTTTCCTTTCTTTTGAAACCCACACTCCAAGGCCCTAGGCAGCATTATTGTAGTTAAAGGATGGACCCAGACTGTCTGCCGTGGACGTACTTAGTGAGTGACCTTGCTCAGGTCACTCACTTTCTGTGTCTTGGATTCTGTAAATGGGGTAATAACAGTAGCTGCTTTATACAGTGGCTATGAAATTAAACAAGCAATATTTATAAACTAAGGAAGAGCGATTCCTGGTACAATGAAATAGCTTTATAAGCATCTGATTTTCTTTTTTGAAAAGATCATTTTTTGTGTCATTACTCAGCAGCACATCCTTGCCTGGCGTCAATAACATCTACATTTTGCTTGGAAGTTGGTTTTCTTTGGGGAGAGGTCAACCCGATGTGACGAGAGGTAGAATGGCCTTTTAGTGACCAGTACACAACTGGCGACTGAGAATAGGATGCGCTGTTGATTCTTTATTCTGCCGAGAAAAGACCTTGAAGAAATAGACTGAATTATGGCAAATCAAATACGAGGACACTTCGCTCTTCTTGAATCTCCCTAAGCAGCAAAGCTCAAGTTCAAGAGGCAGGGATGGAAATGCACATAGATGACCACAGGATGGGGTACGAGCTCTAACAGAGGGCCCCTGTGGAAGGAGGGGAGCGGGACAGCACAGTTCAGTTTGCGCCGAGGGTCCATCAGAAGAGCTTTGTGGAGGTGACAAAGTCTCTGCCGGGGGGCACCCAAGACATGATTCCTCTGGGTGCATTACAGATCATTTTCTTCCTTTGGTTCTTCTCTGAAGAATCTGTTTTCTCTTTTCCATCCTACTTGTCAAGAACCCTCCTGATCTGAAGGCCAGTCAACTCCTGTGATTCCCCCCGTGGTTTTCTGCCATACTCCATGCCTTTCTGCGTTATCCTCTTTTACTCGCTGTGTTGGGGGAAGCGTCCTGCCTCCTCAGAGGATTCTGCCCTCCTGGACAGAGCTGCAATTTGTACCGCTGTGAGCCCAGATCTATGGTTGGTGTGACAAGGTCCGGATTGAACAAATGTAGTGTAAAAGGAACATGTCTTGGAACAGACAGCAGCGAATGGGCATGGGCCTCATGGGGGAGGCTCAGAGACCAAATGTTCACACGGCAGAATGTACGGGGAGTGGGTGTGGATGAAAGTGGTGGAAAGAGGTCCTGGGGAGCAGTTCTGTGGGTCCTTGAAAGAGAGAAGACACCCGTTCTGTGGTTCCCTGGGAAGAATCTAGGTGCTCGTATCAGCTGAATCCACCTGGGTGATCAGGGAGACCCCGCTTCCTATAGGGGTTGGGACGCCTCCTGCTGAGGCTGTAGGCACCTGGCGCAGCCGGCTTCCTTGTCTGGACCAAGATGTGGGTTGCCTGGGAACGCGAGGGACCTGAATTCCTTCAGGAGGGGCCAGGGAGCTCGCCTGGACCGCGAGGGTCCTGCATTCCTTCAGGAGGGGCCAGGGAGCTCGCCTGGACCGCGAGGGACCTGCATTCCTTCAGGAGGGGCCAGGGAGCTCGCCTGGACCGCGAGGGACCTGAATTCCTTCAGGAGGGGCCAGGGAGCTCGCCTGGACCTCTTGAGCACCTTCACATGAGGGGCTACCACAGGCTTTGATGGAGGCAAAGGATGCAGGTGCTAAGGTCAGTCCATGTTCAAGACAGAGTATGTTAAGAACAAAACAACCACGTGTGTTCCCCGGAAAGAAGCCCAGCAGGGACAGAGTGGGGGGCAGCAAACACATAGTTTCCCCAGATGCTGGGGGAGCCGTGGAAGGAAGGCGGGGTGAGCGCAGCCGTGACCGTTTGTCCTCACAGGGGCGCGCTCTGAAGGAGGCTCGTGCATTTCCCTAGGAGACGCGACCTGCATGACAGGTGTGTGTCTTCACGACTGTGCTCTGCTCCCCACTTCAGCCTCCTCATGGGGACAGACCACAGGCCCAGCAGCCTGCGCATGGGGGCCATTCAGTCAGCTTTCCCGGACCACCGGGAGGAATAATTGTAATAAAACAGAGGTGCCTGTTAACAGTCGTTTGGGGCCCATCTTCTTAAGTCTGCACATATTTCAGGAAAATAAAGAAAGCTGTCCTTTCTCATGGGTGTGGTAGGAGCCCATCAAGTGGGTTTCATGCTTTCAGATTTCAAAACAATTTAAAAGCATTTCATGATTGCTTACTAAATATTTGCAGATGAGCTCTTATTACTATTTTATATGTGAGGAACACAGAACAGATGACTGGCTTAGGTCAGAGAGCACTGATTGCTTTATCCATTACGCTACCTTGGCCATTGGATAATTATGCATTTCAATCCAGTAGCTTCCAGGAATGGAATATTCTCAGAACGAGAAATCCGTGCATTGTCAAGTTCCACCATCCGATACTTTTAACAGACTAAGAATTCCAGGAAAGTAGAGTCAACTTGCATTTTTGATATAATGGAAAGAAGAGAAAACAGAAGACATTCAAACAAACCTATATCTCCTATGTCTCAGATTAGCCGCTGAATAAAATTATATATACACATATATATATATACACACACATACATATACAGTTTAAACATTACATTTAATTAAGCCAATTAAATTACCTTATAATTAATTAGTTAGTTAAATTAATTCATTATTTTCTGACTTAAGAATTGAGGCTCTGGACATTGACATCCTATTTGGGGTGAAGGTGAACCTAGGGTTTTGATCCTTGGGACCTGACCTGGGTTCCACCGGGCATTTATTGCGAGTGACTACAGATCACATAACACAAGGCACACGCGGACACAGCTGAGGAAAGTGCTGGGAAGGGTGAGGAGAGAAGAAACAGCTCTGGAAACAGGATACAAGGCACGGTGAGCTGAAGCGGCTCAGGGCGCTGTGGGAATCAAGGCATGGGTGTCAGGGAGCCGTCTCGTGGGCGCTGGCCTCAGGGGATTATGCAACTTAAGGTCAGAGAGCGGGCTGGACACCGGACCCTTCTTCCAGTGACCACTCTCGGGCCTAACCTTGACATGTCCAGCGCAGCATCTCCCCACGCTTTCCCTCCTCTGCACATTTATGCATCACGCACATGCGTCTGTGGGCTGTGGCTGTGGGTTTGGGGATGAGGGAGAGGCAGTATTTCCTGTAGTGTTTCTCCAGGTGCTGATAACGTTGGCCAGGGGCCCTAAGGGAGGGTGGGAAGGTCGTCTGCTTCCTAAGCGCCTAACCCACCGTGAACCTGGCTGGCGTGACTGGGCCTGCATCTCGTGGCCCAGAGTTCACACTCCCTTCTGCTCTTTTAGTTACCGACTCCTGCCCTTTGCCTTGTGACCCTTCCTCTGGTGTAAAGGGGAGATCCCTGAGTTCACTTTTCAGCTGAGTGACTCTAGATTCAAAACGTGAAATGCAAAGTCTTATCACTTGTACGAAATAAGACGGACTGTTTATCTGGCTTTCCCCGTGCCCAGAGATTCAGAAGTAGGCACCCGCAAATTCTTGAAAACAGGAGGAGCCCCAAGAGTTCCGTACCTCATCGAACATGACAGAGGAGTATTTGCAGGCAGCGGAGGGTCTTATTGACGGGGGTTATTGCCTCAACCTGGAGTGTGGCTGCCTGGCCTATCTCAGTGTGGTCAGAGAGGAGTCTCTTTATTAACTACATGCAAGTAATTTCTTTGGAGAAACAAGGAAACTGAACACACTCGCCTAAGTGAGCCTCTTCAGGGCCTTAGGAGCACAGAGGTTGAGGGGAAATCCTGGCTGACTGTGGTTCCCACACGTTCCGGAACCCCCTTCCTGCACGTGTGCAATGCATACTAACACCGATGGTGTGATCGTGGACGGAAGAGTTTGAAAAGAAGCATTGAATGCACTGAGCTATTTTCTTGGGAGAAAGTACTAGAGCCTTTTTTAATACAGTTGAAGAGACTTTTCAACTGTAATTAAAACTTTAATTAAACTCATTAATTTTTTTCAGATTTCCAGCGAAGAAACGTTGAGTTGATGATATATACTCTTAAGTGTGTATAATCCAGTCATTCTTGGGTGCTACAGATGAGTCAGGTGATATTAGGACTTGCAGTGGACATGATCTCCTCAGTATTCCTGCCTGCCTTCTCCTTTCTGAACAGCTCGTTGATTGTGGAATCAATGAGTTTTCAGAGAAATGGATTCTACCCCCAATTTCAGGGGTGAAGCATGACAGCAGCTAGACAAATTGTCACAATTCAGCTCCTTAGCCGTGGGTGAGTTGGAGGTGGGATGTGGCTTAAACCTGTACAGTTAGAATAAATGTGTTAGTCATGCTTGGGTCAGGGCTCCCCAAGGAAACACACCCGTGGCAGATGCGCATAAAGGAGATTTATCATGAGACATTGGCTCCAGGGATTAAGGGGGCTTAGAAGCCCAAGATTTGCCATCTGCAAGCTGGGGACTCAGGAAACCAGTCCAAATGCGAAGGCCTGAGAACCAGGGGTGTCCATGGTGTGAATCCCAGCCCAAGGGCAGGAGCAAATGAAATGAGACGTCCCAGCTCAAGCTGTAGAGCAGAAAAAGGGGGGGAATTCCTCTTTCCTCTGCCTTTTGTAATATTCAGGTCCATATTGGATTGGGTAATTCCCATCCTATCTAAAGTAGATTGGGGAAGGCAATCTATTAATAATTTCCTGAGTTCACTGATTCACATGCTAATCTCATCCAGAAACACCCTCCCAGACATACCCAGAAATAAATTAACTATCACAGGGCGTTTCCTAAGCATGTTGGAGGGAAGATGCTTCCTCTGGGCGGAGGGAATGAAGGAGGAAGCATGTAACCCTGGAAACTGCTGGCAGGCATCTTGGGACCATCAGGAGACCCAGATGACACCAGGGAAGGGAGAGTAGAGAAACAGAGGGAAAGAGGCCTCTTGCTGACATTGCTGAGCTGCTGGATCAAGCCTCACCTGAAGCTCCAGGACTTCCTTTGGACTCTGGCGTGAGAGCCAATAAAGTTCCTTTCCTGTTCACTCTGATTTGGGTAGGTTTTCTGTAATTCACAGTGGAAATGTTCCTCGCTGATACGGACGGAGTAAGTGCCTCTGGCTGCAACTCCCCTGAGAGAACATTGTTCACCTGGATGTGCCGTCTCCCAGATGCTCCCCTAAGTTACAAAACTTTCCCAGTGCTGACCGGGTGCTTCCTTCCATTCCACTTTGCTGCGCTGCCATCCCACAGAACGGAGAACACCCTCTGTCTCGGACATTATCACGCTGTCCAGGAAATGGCTTATGTGGCAGCAAAGCATACAGGTGGGTTGAAGAGAATCAGGAGGTCCAGCTACTTTGGACGTTCACCTTAGACACTCATTGCTTCTCGTATGGGCCCAGCATGAATTAAACTTCCCGGGCCTCTTATATTATATAAACTTACACTCAGCGTTTTCTGGGCAGATTTGCTTCTCTCTGAGTGTCTCATGCGATGGTTTTGCAGGTGCACAGTATCCCTGCAGGCTGGGCTGAGTTTTATCAACTAGCAAGAGCGTCCACCCCATCCCCAATTTTGTCAAGTGGTTTGTGAGCTCTTGTCTGGCAAGCACTCACTCTGCGCAGGTGCTCTCTGCCGAGTCATCTATGTCTGTCACTGTCCCTCTGCAGACTCGGCCGCAGTGTAGCCTCCTGTTCTCAAGGATCCAGACCCATGTCGCCCTCCTGCCAGGAGGCCTGGCTACGTACCCCCAAGTCTCCTCTCGACCCACGTGACGGCATCACGGGCTCCCCTTGCTGTCTTCTCAGCCCCCTGCTTGGAGGACCTCTGTGTCAGGAGGGCTCTCCCTGGAACCTTCCCTTTGCCGTTTACAACGCGACCACGGAAACTGATGGCGTCCGAGCAGCGATATCGCAGACGAGAGAGCACCGGAGGGAAGTAGGACCACGGCAGCCCGGGCTCAGTCCTGTGAGTGTGAAGCTGTTCAGTTTCTCCAGGCTTTTGTTCACTCATCTGTGAAAAGGAGATGCCTGGGGTCCTGCCCTCAGAGGATGGCCCTGAAAACAGAGCTGCTGTCTGTGATGGGTCCAGCGTCAACATGGTCTGGGAAAGCACAACTCAGTTATCATTGACCAAAGATTGGAACCCAGATTCTCTAGTACCCAGACTAGTATGCTTTCTACCCTGGCTTGTTGTTTGAAAACCTCAGGCTTTTTAATGGCCCTTAAAACTAGACAGACAAGGCAAGCAGCATACAGGAAGAAAACCACACCCCAAATGGACCACGACCTACATTCAGTAGCTGCTTCTTCGTCAGTACAAGTCTGCATCATGTATGCCCTGCCTGGTTAACACTACGTGTTTTCCAGACTTGACTCTGGAATTGGTTTTCCTAGGACACCCTCTGCTCCCTGTCTGCTTCTCCCGACACAGACTTGTCTCCTGTCTTCCGCTGACCACACGCTTTTCCTTCCTTGTGCTCCCATAGATGCCCCACCTGGATGCCACTGAATGGGTGGTTTCACCTCATCCCTCAGCCTGACCCAAAGAGACCACAGGGCAAGGACTCGGGGACCGAGCCATGGGTGCAGGCGTGAAATCTTTGCTACCTGACATGGTGACTTTTTAAAGTCCAACATTAATGAAAATGCTTTCCTATGACTTCCACCCTTCGGTGTGACCTGGGTTTTCTTGTATGAACAGTGCAGACCACTCTCCAAGCTAGAGCACAGGGTTGTCAGAGGCAGAACCCCCAGAAGCAGACCTGTCAGGCCGCTGTCCTGCTGGACGCACAAAATCAACGTGTCCCATCGGACAGCACACGGGGAGGAAGACGTGCTCATTGCTTTTCCCAACTCAGATTCGCAGCGATCCTGAGACTCAGAAACGCGGCGGCCGGGGAAACCCAGCCTAGCACCAAGGCCTAACGTTTCTTCCATGTCCCTGAGGTCACTGGTATCCTCAGCTTACCCTCTAAATAGTCTGTCTTTGTCAGTGCGGGCTGCTATGAAAAAATACCATAGGCAGTGGGGCTTAAACAACAGGTACTCATTTTCTCACAGTCCTGGAGGCTGGGAGTCCAAGAACAGGGTGCCTGCGTGGTCGGGTCCTGGTGAGGGTCCTCTCCTGTGTTGCAGACGGCCGAGTTCTCACTGTGCGCTCACGTGGCTGTTCTTGGTGTGTTTGCTTGGATTTGGAAGGAGGAAGGAATCTCTCTCTCCCTCTCCTAAGAGCAGTAACCCCATCATGACGACCTACCTTCATGACCTCATCTACCTTATTAGCTCCCAAAGGCCCTACCTTCAAATACTATCACACTGGAAGTTAGGCTTTCAACATAGTAACTCTGTATGGGGTCACAGACATTCAGTCCATAGCAAATTCTAAAGGAGGCAGACACCCCAACTTACCTGTGTCCCAGCAATGTTCTTTGGAAAACAAAACCCTCGAATAGGCAGGGTGCTTGGAAACTGCTACCTCTTTTGTTACCTGGTGGGATCTTGGAAAGAGATGCTCAAACGTGAGCCAGAAGGGATTCTGACCGTGTCGATACGTAGGAGGCATTAAAGGAACTGGCAAAAATCTTTATAAATGACATCATTCCTAAGTTCCAAATTGACCTGGAGGTCACCTTTTATTTATCTTTTAAGCGAAGTGCAGGGTGTACATAACTGCTTTTGCATTAGTTTCATTCGTCAAGCGTCATTTTATCGTTAATTGGAGAAATGATCATTCATCGTTGTGTGAGTGCTTCCTAATTTAGGATTTGAAAGGCTGCTGTTGAATTCAGCCCTTGGCTCCCAGCGTCTGCTGTGATGTGGGAAGAGCGAGTCTGCTTAGGAAAAGAGAGACACTCAGAATCCTGGACTTGTTCAACTTTCCTGCCCCTTGGTACCGAGCAGTTGAAACGAGCATTTTCTCTTTTCTGCTGTTATCAAGCAAATAGGCAGAGAGAACACTCTAATGAAACGCAGCATGCGTGTGTCCCGTGGCTAATTCAGCGGGTGGTGTTGTTTTCATTAGAAGCCGCAAGACATTTGTCTGTGCTCTGCTTTCGGAACCCACAGTCCGCTGGCCCGGGCAAGGGTAGCAAGATGGCAGGGATTTGGCATTGGACAAGGCAGAGGATCATTGCAGGAAACTCCACTGATGCCACTTCCTGACAAATGAGAACATCTTGTGAGGTGAGGGCTTTGGGGAAGAGTACATTAACCCTTGAACGGGGCGTTTGAACTATCCCTGGGCATTACGGTACGAGATAGCTTGTGAGAATTATAGGTCAGAGTGTGAGTCCTTCAGAGTAGGGCCTGCGTCATACCCTTCCTGGTTCCACAGCCCAGCATACGCCCAGACACATGCTAGGTCATCAGTAATTGCTTTTTTTTAAATTAAAAATCATGGTAAAATATACATAACATAACATTTACCCTTTTAGCCATTTTTAAGTTCAGTGTCATTAAACCTGTTCACATTTCTGCACAGACATCACCCCCATCCATCTTCAGAACTTTTTCATCTTTTCCAACTCGAATGCCTGTAACACTCATTAAATAATAGTTCCTCGACCCCCCTCCTTCAGCCCTTGGAAGCCTCCCCTCTCCTTTCTATCTCTGTGAATTTGACTTCTCTGGGAATTTCATAGAAGCGGAATCAGAAGTGTTTGTCTTTTTGTGGCTGGCGTGTTTAACTTGGCATGATGTCTTCAAAGCTCATCCCTGTCAGAGACTGTGTCAGAATTTCCTTCCTTTTTAAGGCAGAATAATAATCCATTGTACGTTGTGATGGTTCATTTTACATGTCCACTGCCATGGCCGAGGAGATGTCTAGAGAGCTGGTAAAGCCTTCTTTCTGGGTATCTTTGAGGGCGTCTCCAAGAGATCATCATTTGAACCAGTAGACTGAGTAAAGAAGATCACCCTCCCCCATGTGGGTGGGTCTCATCCAATCTGTTGAATAGAACAAAAGGCAGAAGAAGGGCAAATTTGCTCTCCTGCTCGAGCTGAGACTGCCAACTCTTCTCCTCTCCTTGGACATCAGAGCTCCTGGGTTCTGGGGCCTTTGGATTTGGGCCGAATCACACCACTGGTTTTCCTGGGTCTCCAGCTCGCAGAGGGCAGACCGTGGAACTTCTCAGCCTCTACAATCATAAGAACCAATTCCCATAATAAATCTCTTCTTATCTATCTCTGTCTGTATATATTGTGTTGGTTCAGTTTCTGTGGAGAACTCCAACTAATTCATATGTACTTATCACATCTCGTTTATCCATTCATCCACTGATGGGCAACTTAGGTCGCTTCCGTGTTTTGGGCCGTTGTGGATATGCTGCAGTGAGCACGGGTGTACAGGTGTTTGTCTGAGTCTGCTTTCAGTTCCTTCGGGAGCATAAGTGATTCTTTTTAAGCTGGCATTTGAAGTGAGAAGACAGAACTGAATCTGAAGAGTGAGGACATGTCACACATTTGAAGTTCGAGGAGTAAAGTTCCCACTCTGGCCTTCGGGGCTGGTTTTGATCTGACCCCACATGACCGGAAGGGCCCCTACACTTCGTGCCATGGCCCATCTTCCAGGCTTGTGCCCATTCTCACCCCGTCTGGAATCCTTCTCTCCTGATCTGTTGTCCAAAGTCCCGCCTCCTTCGAGGCCTGCTTTGTGCCATGTCTCCACCAGCCCTCCTGGATGCAGCAGGTTCCACGGCTCCCTCTCTCCCATGCGGTGGTCAGAGCGGCCTGGGCACTTCCGAACAGTCAGCCTGGTGTGACTGCACACAGCTGCAACCTTTCTGGGGACCAGGACGTGGCATCTGCTGACTCGTGCTGTCCCAGCCTCGGGCAGGAGGGGCCTCAGGCTTCTGCTCGGGCTGGCTGGGTCAGTCCAGGTCAGAGGACAGTCAGGGCCAGTGAGCCCGAGTGTGTTGCCCGGGACAGGAGACAGTCTGGAGGTGTCCTCCTGTGTCCTCTCCTGCTCTCGTCTTGATTCATTACTAAAGAGGGCTCCCTTAACCGAAACCTAGCCCTTGTGTTCCCTGCGTACCGTTCAAGAAAGGCCAGAGGACGTGAATCTCCCATCTTCTCATTCGATCATCAGAGCGATGCCGTGTGGCAGGCGCCATTCCCAGGGTGGGAAACGAGGCTCAGAGAGGCTAAGCAACCTACCCGAGTCCCCCAGCTAGCAGGGGGGCGGGGCTGGGAGCCAAACTTATGTCATCACCCGCTGCGAGTTCTAGCAGACAGACCGTACTCCTCACTGCTCCCAGAGACACAGGGGCACCCTTGGAGGCTTGGGGCCGTGTGCATCATCCCGGGGTGGCGGGTGGGTTTAGCTGAGTCACCTTTCCAGTGCCCGAGATGAGTGACGGTGACGGATTGCAGCTAAGTGCTGGGCTGGGTGTTGAGGAACTTCTCCGACTGGGGGGAAGAGAGAGGGGCTGCCAGCAACTCCGTCCTCTCCCTTGGGGGCCTCTTCCTCCTGGGTCACCTCCATGGCCTGGACCCACCTCTTCCCCCCCGGGAGATGCAGACAGTGCTAACAGCTGTTGGCTGAATAAGACTTTCCTTAGGTCTTTGCTGCCTTAACTAGAGTTAAGCTGTCCTTACAACCAATACTTGATGGTAGAGTTATTCCTTTTTAATTGTAGTTTCGGCCCATCCACACTCCCCTTACCACCACACAGATTACCCTGATTAACTATGAATTGACTGCAACCTCATCAGTATTGAATGATTTCTTCTTCCTGCCGCGGTCCCCGGTCCTCCAGTGCATCCGGCTTCCTCCTCTGCTCGTCCCTCCCGCTGAGTGTTGCGTTTGGAATGCAGCCTTCTTTCTGATAGAGACATTACAGATTGTTGGAGGAGCGCTTACAAAGAGCCCCACACGGACCTCCTCCCGGCCAGGGAAGCTGCCAGTGGGGCCTCCTTGGAAGGTGGCCTGACAACGAGCATCTTCATTACCCACGTTGGATTCGTCTAAGGGAGCCGATGTTCTCGTGGTCGGGAGTTAAAAGGGTGGGTTTCTGGCGGCAAGCGCTCCTCATCAGGAAACCAAAAGAAAAAAAGTGTCCTGGCCGGCTGGGAGAAAGGGCACATCCTCCTGCGTAGGGACAGGAAACACAGCTCCGTGCTGCCTGTTGGTTTCAGAAGGAAGATGCAGGTCAGGGACTAGTGCTTGGGGTGTGTTCCACCAGATCGTGAAAATGTGGAGTTAGAGATGGAGGGGGTGAGAAAATAGGGCACAAGCTAGGAGGTGGATAAGAAGATGGGTTGTGAAGCCTGTTGTGTCTTGGATCCCTTAACAGTTGGAGAAGATACAGATCAGATGCCCATTTGCACATACGTTTCTCCTGCATCGTCACTGGGTTTCAGGACTGCATCAATGGACCCCAGGCTGAGAACCCTGGCTGGTCTCCTGGTTCTGCTCCCTCTACAGCCACCCCCACCGTCCTCTCAACTAAGTCCTCGCTAGATTGTTCCAAAGTGTGTATCCGATTGTCTTCATCCTGGCGTAAGCCTCTTCGAAACAGAGCTTCTTAAGTATGCGGCGTTCACAGCCCTCCTGTCCAGCTCCTGCCTCCTTGCCTCTTCTGTGAACCTCCCTCGCCCACATTCTTTTGTGCTTGTATTTGGTGGCAGTGTCCTCGCAGGCCTCTGCATATGTGCCATGTGTGCGCACATGCATTTGGATTCCCGCTTGCTAAGGAAGGAATTTAAGCCGCACTCTGCCTGGAACACGCTGGCCCTGACGTATCTGCCTGGATCTTCTTTTCATCCTCCACCAGCACTTGGCGTAGGAGGCCACTCCTCTAGGAACTTTCCCGAGCCTTCCCAATCTGGATTTCCTGTTGCGCTTACGTGTTCCTGAACATCCCGTGGATAGCCCAGCTTAGCGTGCCTCTTCCCACATGGTATCAGTGTCCCTGCTAGGTGGTAGCGACGGGCAGCGACAATGCCTCACTGCCCCCAGTACACAGCAGACACTCAAGTTGCGGAAGCTGTCGGGGACAAATGACCATCACTCTGTATCAAGTTAAATAAGTACTGGAGACAGAAGTGTTCCCAGGGATGAGAGTCATTGCAAAACAACCAATTAAATAAAAGAATGCAGAAAATATTTGCATGAGGAACCTAATAGTTTAGAACTTTTAAAGAAAAACAAAAGAAACCACCTGGCTTTACCTTCTCTGCGATTGCACAAAGTGACAGTAATTCCCTGTTGCTGCTCCCTGCGCCACGTGGGTCAGTACTGGTCACGATGATGACTCTTGTTCAGTTAAATTGTGCACATCCCTGGCTGACGTCACTATGGGTGACAGCTCCTTCCCGGCTGCTACCTTTCCGAGTTGAAGTTCATGATTCGGATGCCATCCCCGGGCAAATATCTAAGTGTGGTGTGAAGAGCAGCGTGTGACACACGCCTTCTCTGAATGTGTGCACAGGTGACCCGCCCCTTGCTTTCAGGACTGGAAGGCAACTTGGGAACTTCGTTCTCCAGCTGGCGGCTGTGGCAAAACCAGAAAGTAGGAGGAGCCTGTCTTTCTTCCTGAGTCTCCTTGAAAAGGGCAACGTGCGCTGTGAAAAAGGGACGATGAGAAAGTCCAGGCAGAGGTTTGAAAACGCTGCTTCCCTTCCTGTAGCTGCCCGTGATCAGGTACAGGAAGAGGCACTCGGGCTTCAGGGAGGACCGCTTGGTTGGCAAGCGGGAAAGGCGAGACTCGCGGATGGGAAAATGAAACCGGTTCACATTTCCAGGTGCTGCGGCTGGCAAGATTCCCAAAGTCAGAAATGGCCTCTGGGTCAAGGTCAAATCCGGGGGTGGCTCTGAGAAGACTTCTCTGTGCTCTCAGAAAGCTTTAAGACACCCTGGATAGAACCTCTCCTCTAGACGAAAAGGCAGCTAAGAATTGCAAGAACTCTGTCCCCCAGCAGCCTAATATGTGTAAGGCAGAAAGACGCCATCTCCAGAATGAATTATGGCTGTAGATTTTAGGAGGCGGAAACCTCAAAAACTCCACGGGTGGCTCTCAAAGCCTTTAAAAGAGAGGTGTTGGTGACAGTGCCGCCTGCCTGGACTAAAAGGGCCTGAGATAATCCAAGGGTGACAAGAGGCCCCTCATCTTCCAGCTTTCGATGGGGGGAGGGGAAAACGAAGAGAGCTACCCAGCTGCAAACACAGCTACGTTTCTTTAGAGAAAGGAAGACCCTTTCGGAAGATGGAGCCCCCATTGTAGGGAACCATGGGTTCAGGGACCACGCCGAGGAAGCAGAAGAGGTTCAGGACATTTAGGAAGTTAATTTCTCTCTCTCTCTCTCTCTCTCTCTATATCTATATCTATATATAGATATGGATATAGATATAGATATGTATGTATATACACACACATATAAATACCTATCAGAGAATTATAAGAGGGTGAGCAATAATCACTTTTATGCATAAAAATGTATTACAGTAGGAGAAAATTCTGTGGTAGATATAGAATGAAATATAAGTTCCAGGTGAAAAACAAACGAAGTAAAATTTCCTGCCGTTAAATAAGTAATTATTCATATCAAATTGATTTTGTTCTTACATTCCAGTGGGTATGTATAAAAGATATGCACGCTTTATTTTTTAATGTCAATATTTACAATAATGCACCAGGATTTGTATTAACGCATTATTCTGTTGCAACTGTTGAATTCCATCAACAAATTTTACAGGCCAATGAAAACACACGCAGGATGAGGGGCTAGTGAGATTTTGAAAATTATTTTGGGGAGTCAGTGAACAAGAAGGTTTGAAGACTACTGCTCTGTATTTCAGCCCAGGTTAATTTTGTGCAGGTCAAAGGTACTGAAAATTCCTACAATAATGTAAAGTATAATGAGATAATAAATGGTCAACTCTAAGAAATGTGTGAAACTGGAGGGATAGTACTAACCAGGAGACTTAGGTTCTTCTGCATATGGGAACAGACCCAGAATTATTTGGGGGTTGACTGTTGACTATCTGAGGCTCTCTCTTGGTCTCTGATTCAGGTACTTAACCTACTCGGACTACTTAATATTCAAAAGTAGACGTGAGGTCTCTCTACCGACGGAGTAAGTTACAGCAGCGTTCAGCGAATTGGGTTGGATCATGGCCTCACGCTTGCTGTTCTCCACTGCTTTATAAATAAGACCGCTAGAGAGAAGTGGTATTTCTAGAGGGCTCTGCGGCTGAGACCTGACTTTGTATTTTGTTTTGTTTTAACATCTTTATTGGAGTATAATTGCTTTACAATGGGGTGTTAGTTTCTGCTTTATAATAAAGTGAATCAGCTATACATATACATATATCCCCATATCCCTTCCCTCTTGCATCTCCCTCCCACCCTCCGTATCCCACCCTCTAGGTGGTCACAAAGCACTGAGCTGATCTCCCTGTGCTATGCGGCTGCTTCCCACTAGCTATCTATTTTACATTTGGTAGTGTATATATGTCCGTGCCACTCTCACACTTCATCCCAGCTTACCCTTCCCCCGCCCCGTGTCCTCAAGTCCATTCTCTACATCTGCGTCTTTATTCCTGTCCTGCCTTGAGGTTCTTCTTAATCTTTTTTTTTTTTGGGTTCCGTATATATGTGTTAGCATATCGTATTTGTTTTTCTCTTTCTGACTTACTTCACTCAGTAAGACAGACGCCATGTCCATCCACCTCACTACAAATAACTCAATTTCGTTTCTTTTTTATGGCTAATATTCCATTATATATATGTGCCATATCTTCTTTATCCATTCATCTGTCGATGGACACTTAGGTTGCTTCCATGCCCTGGCTATTGTAAATAGAGCTGCAGTGAACATTGTGGTACATGACTCTTTTTGAATGATGGTTTTCTCAGGGTATATGTCCAGGAGTGGGATTGCTGGGTCGTATGGTCATAGTTCTATTTTTAGTTTTTTAAGGAACCTCCATACTGTACTCCATAGTGGCTGTATCAATTTACATTCTCAAAAACAGTGCAAGAGGGTTCCCTTTACTCCACACCCTCTCCAACATTTATTGTTTCTAGATTTTTTGATGATGACCATTCTGAGCGGTGCGAGGTGATACCTCATTGTAGTTTTGATTTGCATTTCTCTAATGATTAGTGATGTTGAGCATCCTTTCATATGTTTGTTGGCAATGTGTATATCTTCTTTGGAGAAATGTTTGTTTAGGTCTTCTGCCCATTTTTGGATTGGGTTGTTTGTTTTTTTGATATTGAGCTGCATGAGCTGCTTGTAAATTTTGGAGATTAATCCTTTGTCAGTTGCTTCATTTGCAAATATTTTCTCCCATTCTGAAGGTTGTCTTTTTGTCTTGTTATGGTTTCCTTTGCTGTGCAAAAGCTTTTAAGTTTCATTAGGTCCCATTTGTTTTGTTTTTATTTCCATTTCTCTAGGAGGTGGGTCAAAATGATCTTGCTGTGATTTATGTCATAGAGTGTTCTGCCTATGTTTTCCTCTAAGAGTTTTATATTGTCTGGCCTTACATTTAGGTCTTTAATCCATTTTGAGTTTATTTTTGTGTATGGTGTTAGGGAGTGTTCTAATTTCATTCTTTTACGTGCAGCAGTGCAGTTTACCACTTATTGAAGAGGCTGTCTTTTCTCCATTGTATATTCTTCCCTCCTTTATCAAAAATAAGGTGACCATATGTGCATGGGTTTATCTCTGGGCTTTCTATCTTGTTCCATTGATCTATATTTCTGTTTTTGTGCCAGTACCATACTGTCTTGATTACTGTAGCTTTGTAGTGTAGTCTGAAGTCAGGGAGCCTGATTCCTCCAGCTCCATGTTTCTTTCTCAAGATTGCTTTGGCTATTTGGGGTCTTTTGTGTCTCCATACAAATTGTGAAATTTTTTGTTATAGTTCTGTGAAAAATGCCATTGGTAGTTTGATAGGGATTGCACTGAATCTGTAGATTGCTTTGGGTAGTATAGTTATTTTCACAATGTTGATTCTTCCAATCCAAGAACATGATATATCTCTCCATCTGTTTGTATCATCTTTAATTTCTTTAATCAGTGTGAGACCTGACTTTGGATTAAGTGAGACCCTAGCAGCAGGGTTCCTGGACTACAGAGGCCGGGCTTCCCACAGACATACCTTTAGCCACTGGCCTTTGCTATGATGCCAGGGCCTCCACAGAGGCCAGCCCATCGGGAGCATTGAAGATATGGTTTGCTTCATTCTGCAGTCAAATGCTCTACCCCTGAGCTATACCCCTGACCCTTCATTCTGTAAACTTCCAGGGGAGGGATTTCCTGCCATCTGTGCTCTTATTTATTAAACTATCCATTTAACTCATATAATTAACCATGTTTCTCACTTTATATTGACTGCTAGAAAATTTAGAGCTAAAATTCTGCATCTTCCCAGCAAATGGAGGTGACCTCTTCAGAGTCTTGATCCCAGTACTGACTTTATGTCATTTTTCTTTTTTTTTTTTTGCGCTACGAGGGCTTCTCACTGTTGTGGCCTCTCCCGTTGCGGAGCACAGGCTCCAGATGCGCAGGCTCAGCGGCCATGGCTCACGGGCCCAGCCGCTCCACGGCATGTGGGATCTTCCCGGACCGGGGCATGAACCCGTGTCCCCTGCATTGGCAGGCGGACTCTCAACCACTGCGCCACCAGGGAAGCCCTATGTCATTTTTCTTAGTTCACACTTCTTGCTTATTTGCTTTGAGCCTAAGTTCATCTTGTTGTACTGCCTGTAGCTCCATAAGTCACCTTAAATTATATTTAGCACAAGGAGTGGTATAAAGAAATAAAGAAAATAGTTATGAGGAGGTGACAGACAAGGAGTTCGTCGCTGTTATGTGTGCTGAACAGATGGATTTAACATGAAGCGCATGAAACTTGAGCTCCGAGGCCGCTCACCTGCCTGGGCCTCTTCCAACGTCTTGTTCTTGATTCTGTATTTGTGATTTCCTGTTCTTTTTGTCTTAAATAGGACCACCCTCCAAAGTGCATAAGCTCCAAGCTCTGCAAAATATGCACGTGCCCCTTGTCTCATAGCATAATGACTTTTAATAATAAAAGAAGTTACAGCATCAGTAGAAATAAAAGAGATATATTCAGTGCCTGGCTGGCAACTCATGGTCTTTTATAGGGTCTGCTCAGCCCCCAAGCCCAGCGGTCGGCGTATAGAGTCTCCAAATGTTAGAACCAGATGGTGTGGTACTAGTGACCATACAACTCTATGCCGTTTATTTGACAGAGAAAGGAACTCCACTGGGCATTTAATGAATATTAATTATCTGATTATCCTGAATATGTGCCATATGTACGAAGCATGGATGTGAAAATGGATTTTCTATTAGAAGGGAGAATATTCAGGAATTAGTTGAGTATTTACCGTAATACTATGGCCTTTCCTGGTTCTGACACTGGATGATTCCAAATGGCAGCCTCCATAGATAGGCTAAAAATAACTCATCCCAAGTAAGCCTAGGGGCTGTCATTGAGGTGGTAACTGATCTTGCAGGGAAAGGGGCCACTGTAGCTGTGCTTTTTAAAAAAAATTTAATTGAAGTATTATCGATTACAATGTTGTGTTAGTTTCTGGTGTACAGCAAAGTGATTCAGTTATATATGTATTTAATGTAGCTGTGCTTTTTTTTTTTTTTTTTTTCCGCGATACGCGGGCCTCTCACTGTTGCGGCCTCTCCCATTGCGGAGCACAGGCTCCGGATGCGCAGGCTCAGCGGCCATGGCTCACGGGACCAGCCGCTCTGCGGCATGTGGGATCCTCCCGGACCGGGGCACGAACCCGTGTCCCCTTCATCGGCAGGCGGACTCTCAACCACTGCGCCACCAGGGAAGCCCTGTAGCTGTGCTTTTAAGAGACTCTTCTGATTCTGGCTGGTCTGAGTTCACCTGTGGGATGTGACCCAAGAATGAAAACCTGAAATGGTTTTAATTGTTCTCCACTCAATAGAGAGGAGGGTGGATTGGCTGTTATCTATACATCCCTCTTATTGAAGCACTTTGTGGCTTTAATAGCTTCTTTTTGCTTTCAATTTCATTAGAATCAAAATCCTGATCTTTTGTGTAGGGACAAAGGCTTATCTTTTTCCATCTACTTTCATAGTGACAATTGAAATACCCTGTTTTTTTAGTAATTATTTACTATTTCTTTTTCTCTTCTTCATCCAAGAAATAGTAACAATAGATGGAAACGCTGCATCTGCACTCATTTTTGGTGCTTCTAGGATGGGATAAGTCCTAAGTGTTAGCAATGGAATGAGGAAGTTTCATCCCACATCTGCATCATCAATCCTGGAGATAGAACCAATCTTTCACCAAAACCAGAGCTGATTCACTGATTCAGATGTGATTCCCATTTTCCGCTATCACTATGACACAGCAGAAGAGATAAGACAGAAGCTAATGGGACATTTTTATCATTCTTTAAAGTGCAAGATACATAGTGTGTTGGTGCTGGTACTGAACATGACCCCTTCCATCTGCTGACTTCTGTCGACTGTATACTGAGAGAGGGGCCTTCAAATTTGCTGAGCTATGCTATTTGGAAAAGGATAGCTTAGTGCCCTTCTCATCAAAGCTGAGTTTTCTGATTCCACGATTTCTGCTTTTCTGTCTCTAGATTCCACAGTGACATGACATCCCCTCATGTTCCCTGCTGTTTCCTGGATTTTGCAGTTACTTTACACCCTCCTCTCTGGCCTCCCTGCCTCCAGCCTTTCCCTGTGCAGGTTTATGGTTCACAGCTGTCCGAATGGAGTGGTTCACCTTGTGTGCTCGCTTTGTGTACCAACATCATGTTTCTCTAGCAACATCCAGGTCAATGGTGCTCCTGGCAAGCAACATGCTCTAGGTCTTTGAATGTTAGCGGGGAACATTCTCCCCTCCCAGAGCTTCCTCCACGTAGCTGTCTGCTGCTTGTTTTGAAGGTACAGTTTAGAGCCATCTCCTGTGCAATGTCTTCATTGAATCACCTCCTCAAACCCCCACCTCCAATTAGGTGCTTCTTCTTTGTGCTCGTTTGATACCAGAAGAACTGCTACTGATGAAGCTTTGTTGCTTCTTTAGCTTTAAGTCCTGTTTCAAACTGGCCACAAGTAAAAGGTGCTGACTCTAGAGCTGTAAGGTTTTCCCAGGGTCATTTTGCAGATGGCGTGGTGGGGGCAGCTGCTTCACCTGCTTTCCAGGGTAGCTAAAACTGGCTTCACTGGTTAAAAAGATCCTGGGTAAGTAGGAAGAATTGGAATGCAAGGATGGCTGGATTGTATTCAAGGAAGAGAAGAGAGGGTGGGCTTTCGAGATTGGAATAATTGAGTCATCCTGCTAATTAGTGAGTATGTGTTTGGGGGACTCCAAACTTACACTCCCTGAGCATTTTTAACTTACAGATATCCTCAAGGATTAATTTTTTACAGGTTAACTATTTTCAGTTAGAGGGGTTTCTGAATTCAGGTAATAAATGCCATGCTGGTGAGAAGCCCAGTTTTCTTCACAAACATATGAGAAGGCACTGAGTGAGGTTTGGGAAGTTGGCATGGAGTGAAGGTGGGAGGTGAGTGAGGGAAGCCTCTCTTGTGAAGGTGATGAGAAGCTTGTGAAGGACAAGTTAGCGAGGCTTCAGTGAGTTTGCAGAAAACAGGAGGAAAGATAAAGCTGAGGAGTCTTAGAGGGATGGAGAGTGAGTTAATGACTCCAGCAGAGAGTCGGGAAGAACCTGCCACCAGGTCATGAAGGTCTGCTTGGACCTTATCCTGGGATCGTTTAGACACTTTTCAGGTTTTAAGCAGGGCTGCCCCAGCTTAATGGCTACGTCCTTTGTGAAGATTTCCCCAGTCTCTCTAGTAAAAATCAGGCGCTTTTTCCTTTATTCCCTGTAATTAGAGTCATTAATTTATTTATCCAGTAAATGTTTATTAGCACCGTACCATTTACAAGGCAGCAAGAGGCAGGTAGACAATTAAAACCAATGGGGAGATTGCTTTGTTAGAAGGACGCAGTCTTCACGATCCAAATTAGACTCAGGAATCTGGGAGGGGTCCTGGGGTGAATCCATGTGTGGAGGTAGCTGAACACAAAGGCAGTGGCAGTGAGAAAAGAGATTCCAGTGGCCAATATAGCTTTTTTAAAAATATATAATTTTTCTTCTTTTTGGCTGCATTGGGTCTTCATTCCTGCGCGTGGGCTTTCTCCGTTTGCAGCGAGCGGGGGCTACGCCGCTTCTTTGCGGTGTGCGGGCTTCTCATTGCGGTGGCTTCTCTTGTTGCGGAGCACGGGCTCTAGGCGCGCGGGCTTCAGTAGTTGTGGTGCACAGGTTCAGTAGTTGTGGCTCGTGGGCTCTAGGCTTCAGTAGCTGTGCAGCATGTGGGCTTAGTTGCTCCGCGGCATGTGGGATCTTCCCGGACCGGGTGACGAACTCGTGTCCCCTGCATTGGCAGGTGGACTCTCAACCCCTGCGCACCAGGGAAGCCCTAGTGGCCCATGTTGCTTTAATGGGTCTAGTTTGTTGCTGCCCTGAAGTAGAGTGTGTCTAATGTCCCCTGGGTGCCTCCTCCCTGTTATTGGTATTTAATTCATCGAAGGGATCTGAGCCCTTCTTTCCTTCTCACTGGCTCAGAGACACTTCACGCCTGACCATCACCCATGAATCCTGAATAAATGGCTGAAGTTTTCTAATGTAGCTGCTTTAAGAAGTTTGCTGGTTTAATCAAGTCACTTTCTAGGACAAATTTTGTCCTCAGTCTCATGCTTTATCTACACCAAGTAACTTAGTTGTTTAAGTCTGGTCCCTGAAACAGATAAAAAGGTCATTACCAAATCATTTCCACCTTCTAAAGCTCCGCTTCACTGCTGAGTGCCATGAGAGAAGTCATTAGAAATAAAGGATTTGCATTTTGCAGTTGAAGCTTTTTAGGCATAAGACCGTTGTCACTGTACCGAGCCAAACGCTTACGCCAGTAACTGCACTTATGTAGCCAAACAAAGTGAAGAAGAAAAAAAATCACTTTTTTGCCAAGGCAAAATGAAGCATTCATTCCATCGTTCATACATCACTTACTAAGAACAATAAAACAAAGCAAGCTGCAGTACTGTGATTCATGTTCGCATAGAGCAGTGAAGAGATTATTCCTAGAGAAGAGTAGCTCAAACAGAACTGCTGTAACATTGTGAAGGTGGATTGCCTCACCTCCTTTTCTCCTTTTTTGCGCTCATTTTATCCACCGGGAGAACCCACTACCTTAGCTCGTGCGTCTCCCTTGTGACATGTGGCTTTGCTTTCTAGTGGCTGCTGGTTCATCTCCAGTCATGTCTGAACAACAGCTCCATCGATCAAATCTTTTTTGAGGCAAGAAGAAAACTCACAAGTATGAATGGATCACTGGGTCCAAGATAGTGGATGCACAAGTTACGTCTGTTGTTCACAAAAAGCCTGAATTTTGTCTATTCTTGCATTTTGTCTATTCTATTTCCAAGATTTTGGATCATCTTTACTATCATTATTCTGAATTCTTTTTCAGGTAGACTGCCTATTTCCTCTTCATTTGTTAGGTCTGGTGGGTTTTTATCTTGCTTCTTCAACTGCTGTGTGTTTCTCTGTCTTCTCATTTTGCTTATCTTACTGTGTTTGGGGTCTCCTTTTTGCAGGCTGCAGGTCCGTCATTCCCGTTGTTTTTGGTGTCTGTCCGCAGTGGCTAAGGTTGGTTCAGTGGGTTGTGTAGGCTTCCTGGTGGAGGGGACTAGTGCCTGTGTTCTGGTGGATGAGGCTGGATCTTGTCTTTCTGGTGGGCAGGTCCACGTCTGGTGGTGTGTTTTGGGGTGTCTGTGGCCTTATTATGATTTTAGGCAGCCTCTCTGCTAATGGGTGGGGTTGTGTTCCTGTCTTGCTAGTTGTTTGGCATAGGATGTCCAGCACTGTAGCTTGCTGGTCGTTGAGTGAAGCTGGGTGCTGGTGTTGAGATGGAGATCTCTGGGAGATTTTCGCCGTTTGATATTATGTGGAGCTGGGAGGTCTCTTGTGGACCAGTGTCCTGAAGTTGGCTCTCCCACCTCAGAGGCACAGCACTGACTCCTGGCTGCAGCACCAAGAGCCTTTCATCCACTCGGCTCAGAATAAAAGGGAGAAAAAGTAGAAAGAAAGAATTAGTAGAAGAAAGAAAGAGAGAGAGAGAAAGAAAGAAAGAAAGAAAGGAGGGAGAGAGGAAGGAAGGAAGGAAGGAGGGAAGGAAGGAAAAAAAGATAAAGTAAAATAAAATAAGTAAGATAAAATATAAAGTTATTAAAATTAAAAAATAATTATTAAGAGAATAAAAACGAAAACAAAACAAAAAAAAAACGGACGGATAGAGCCCAAGGACAAATGGTGGAAGCAAAGCTATACCGACAAAATCTCACACAGAAGCATACACATACACAATCATAAAAAGAGGAAAAGGGGAAAAAATCATAAATCTTGCTCTCAAAGTCCACCTCCTCTATTTGCGATGATTCGTTGTCTAAAGGAGGGAAGGAAGGAAAGAAAGAACGAAGATAAAGTAAAATAAAGTAATTAAAAGTAATTATTAAGAAAATAAATTAAAAAACAAAAACGGACGGATAGAACCCTCGGACAATTGGTGGAAGCAAAGCTGTGCAGACAAAATCTCACACAGAAGCATACACATACACACTCACAAAAAGAGGAAAAGGGGAAAAACCATAAATCTTGCTCTCAAAGTCCACCTCCTCAATTTGGGATGATCCGTTGTCTATTCAGGTATTCCGCAGATGCAGGTACATCAAGTTGATTGTGGAGATTTAATCCGCTGCTTCTGCGGCTGCTGGGAGAGATTTCCCTTTCTCTTCTTTGTTCTCACAGCTCCCGGGGCTCAGCTTTGGATTTGGCCCCGCCTCTGCGTGTAGGTCGCCAGAGGCCGTGTGTTCTTAGCTCAGACAGGACGGGGTTAAAGGAGCCGCTGTTTCGGGGGCTCTGGCTCACTCAGGCCGGGGGGGGGAGGGAGGGGCGCGGAGGGCGGGGCGGGCCTGCGGCGGCAGAGGCCGGCGTGATGTTGCACCGGCCTGAGGCGCGCCGTGCGTTCTCCCGGGGAAGTTGTCACTGGATCCCGGGACCCTGGCAGTGGCGGGTTGCACAGACTCCCCGGAAGGGGGTGTGGAGAGTGACCTGTGCTCGCACACAGGCTTCTTGGTGGCGGCAGCAGCAGCCTTAGCGTCTCATGCCCGTCTCTGGGGTCCGCGCTGTTAGCCGCGGCTCGCGCCCGTCTCTGGAGCACCTTTAAGCAGCGCTCTTAATCCCCTCTCCTCGCGCACCAGGTACGTGGGGGGTTTCTTGCCTTTTGGGAGGTCTGAGGTGTTCCTCCAGCGTTCAGTAGGTGTTCTGTAGGAGTTGTTCCACGTGTAGTTGTATTTCTGGTGTATCTGTGGGGAGGAAGGTGATCTCCACGTCTTACTCTTCCGCCATCTTCCCGGAAGTCCCCTATGTGCAGTTTTAAAGCAGACTTTGATGCTTAAAGCCATCTCAAAATGCCGATAGAATCCTACTGTAATGATACGCATTTCTGACCCGCAGACAGACCGGAGAGTGAAGCTGAGGGGTCTTTGGGTGTGCTTTCAATAATACTATGGGGGCACGTGTCCGCTAAGCTCCAGTGCAGAGCCCGGCCTGCAGGGTTCTGAACTAAACGAAGGGCAGCAATGTATTCCTATGAATGTTAGCATTGTGGGTGCAAAGTGTAAGAAAATAATAGGGATGAGTGAGATGGAAAAAGACTGAAAAGGAGTGAATACCATCAAATTTCAACAGGGAAACTCTTCTGTAAGTAAGCAGCACTTTAAAACAAAATTTGAAGCCATTATTTTAAATGTGGCCACTTAACCTACTTTAGATGTTTTAAATGTGGAACCTGCAGCTACCACTTCATCGAGGAGTTTGTGTTCTTTGGTGAAGATAAACTTCAGCTTTTGCTTCTTATACCAAATTCTGCGGTAACGTGTGTACCCAGCAGAACTTTGTCTTGTTAGACTCAAAGTTTTTATGGAGAGGGTAAATGGCCAGGTTCCAGATGCCAGTTCTTTCTGGTTACGTAGTGACCATCCAAGCCATCTACTATATCCTGAAATATGAGGGCAGTAAAACCAATTCTTAGGAGAAGCCGTTAGAGCCGTATTTATATTAATAGATGGTCGTTGTGCCCCGGGAGGAGGGCAGCCCATGTGCCCTGGCTCACTATGGATGCTGTCAACAGAGGCGCCCCTTGGAATTCTGAGGGATAAGATGCATGATCAAAGTGCACTGTGCAGAAGATTGCAAAAACAGAAACAATATTCGAGAAACAAAATTCAGTGAGCTTAAGCCAAACCAAATGAAATAACTGGGACCCTCTGAAGCTGCCTGAAAACTATTGCTTTCCAGCACCGTCTGTGAACCAGGCCCAAACCTTCATCCAGCACCTGTAGCACACAAGGTACCGAGCAGACCTGGAGATATAACTAGTGTGAAAGTCGTCTCTGAGCCATGGCTGGACTCCCATCAACAAACACTCTTCTTCCCCCATTTTGTTAGTTTTTGAGAATGATCTGTAGTAAAGATATATCAAATAAATTACAATGAGTTCAAGGCTTATCTTTATCAAAAACACTAAAATTACCCAAATATACCTGCCCTGAAAAATTCAAGGTATAGGGCTCCTTTTCATAACATTTCTGTATTTTTTTAAAATAAATATATAATTTATTTATTTATATTTTTGGTTGAGTTTAGTCTGTTGCTGCATGTGGGCTTTCTCTAGTTGCAGTGAGCGGGGCTACTCTTCGTTGAGGTGCGCAGGCTTCTCATCGCGGTGACTTCTCTTGCTGCGGAACACAGTCTCTAGGCGCGCAGGCTTCAGTAGTTGTGGCACGCGGGCTCAGTAGTTGTGGCTCGTGGGCTCTAGAGCTCAGGCTCAGTAGTTGTGGCACACAGGCTTAGTTGCTCCGTGGCATGTGGGATCTTCCTGGGCCAGGGCTCGAACCCGTGTCCCCTGCATTGGCAGGCGGATTCTTAACCACTGTGCCACCAGGGAAGCCCCACATTTCTGTATGAATCTGCATGATGATTAATATTCTGCATAATGATTAGGTATTAAGATCTACTAGTTTATTGGAAAGAAATACTTGCCTGTTTTTGCAAATTTGTATGACGTTGGAGTTAAATTCCAATGTAGTTGGAGCCTTCCCAGCTGGGGCACCTGTGTCAAGTTCCTCAGTGACTTATAATATTAACGTTTCCTATGTGCCTCACAGTGAACCAGGTACTGGTGTGTGTGTGTGTACATAGTCTGAGTCTCAGTGATCCCAAGTCAGCTCAGTGAGTGAAATATAATTATCCTGTCTTTCTCAATGAGCGCCGTTACAGATGTCTCTGTTCTATGATGCTTTAGAATCAGGAACTGTCGGCACATGTAGTCTTTTTTATTTGAGGATGATAATATAGGGGGTGAAAAGCTCATAAAAAGCAATTACATATAGATGCAATAAAATGTATAATGTATAGATGCAATAAAATATATAAAAGGGAAAGAACAGAATGATTAAAACAGGATTTAGGACTACTTCAGCTGGGTGGAGGCACAGGGAATGGAATAGTGGTGGAAAATATACAGCAAGATGAAGGCTTTTACCAATGTCCTAACTTTTAGTAGTGGATTGAGTAGTGGATATTTAAGTGATTGATATATTATTAAAAATAACTAATAACTTATATAATATGTGAATACATACATCCATACACAAAAGTGGGCCATACATAGACTAAAGATAAGAGTGTGTTATCAGTCAAGAACTATGATTCGTTTTATTCCGTACACTGATGGTCCAAAAGGAAAAATAAATAACACAGGAAAAGGACATCATTCTGAGGACTTGGAAGCTTTGCAATTTCCCCTCAAAAGCAAATAAAAGTGAGACTAAGACAATGAAAAATTAGGATGTGGACAAGCAGAAAGGTAATCAATATTAGTGTCCCTAAAAAAGAGAGTCAATATGACTTTTCACATATAACACTAAAGGCAGGAAGCATGAAAGAACTGATAAACTGGACTTCATTAAAATTAAAAACTTCTGTTCCACAAAATACAATGTCAAGATATTGAGAAGACAACCACAGACTAAGAGAAAATATTTGCAGAAGACACGGTTGATAAACTACTGTTATTCAAAATATACAAAGAGCACTCAAAACTCAATAATAATAAAATAAATAAGCAGATTTAAAAAAATGGGACAATGACCTGAACAGACACCTCACCAAAGAAGATATATGCATGGCAGATAAGCACATGAAAAGATGCTCCACATCCTATGTCGTCAGGGAGATGCAAATTAAAACAATTAGATACCACTACACACCTATGAGAATGACCAAAATCCAAAACACTGACAAGCACATGCTGGTGAGATTGTGGAGCAACAGGAGCTCTCACTCATTGCTGGTGGAATGCAAAATGGTCCAGTCACTTTGGAAGACAATTTAGCAATTTCCTACAGAACTAAGCATCTTCTTACCATATGATCCAGTAAGCAAGATCCTTGGTATTTACTTAAAGAGTTCAAAACTTACGTCCACACAATAACCTGCACACAAACATTTATAGCAGCTATATTCCTGATTGCCAAAACTTGGAACCACGAAGATTCAGTAGGTGAGTGGATAAATAAACTGTGGTCCATACGGACAATGGAATATTATTCAGTACTAAAAAGAATTGAGCTATCAAGCCGTGAAAAGACCTGGAGGGAACTTAAATGCATATGACCAAGTGAAAGAAGCCAACCTGAAAAGCCTACATATTGTATGATTCCAACTCTGTGACATTCTGGAAAAGGCAAAACTATGGAGACAGTAAAGAGTGGTGGCCGTCAGTAGTTGAGCACAGAGGGGAGGAATGAATAGGTGGAGTACAGAGGACTTTTAGGGGAGCGAGAGTATTCTGTATGACGCTGTCATGACGGCTACATGTCATTATCCATTTGTCCAAACCCAGAGAGTGTACGATACCATGAGTGAACCCCAACATAAACTATGGACTTTGGGTGATTATGATGTGTCAATTCAGATTCATCAGTTGTAACAAATGGACCCTCTGGTGGGGTTGTTGATAATGGGGGAGGCTGTGTATGTGGGGAACAGGGCATGTATGGCTCTCTCTGTACTGTCCACTAACTTTATGTGAACCTAAAACTCCTCTAAAACATAAAGTTTATTAATTAAAAAAGAGGGAGAGCCAAGACAAAGAGAATATCCGTAATAAAGACACAATTGAAGATGGTACCCCTATGTTGAAAAGAACTAGTGTTGCATTGTAAGAGTGGAAAACAAGTATTTATCTGCAGAATTAAACAGCAGCATCTCAGAGTAATAGATGTAGAATCTATTTGCATTATTTTCTAGATAGTTCTGAGATAGTTTGCAAGACAAGGCTCAGGTACAGCTGAACCCTCTTTCTGTCTCTGTGCAAGCTGGCATGTCAGGAATTAAATCAGATGCTCTCCAATCACTCTTTGTTTTTTTAGTCTTTATTTTATTTTTTTAAATTGAAGTATAGCTGACTTACAATGTTCTTTAGTTTCTGGTGGACAGCAAAGTGATTCAGTTATACATACATATATACCTATTTTTTTTCAGATTCTTTTCCTTTATGGATTCCAATCACTTTTGAATTCTAGCATTTCTATTTAAAATTTTTTCCATTAGAGAAGGCATTGCTGAATAAATACATAAGCCCAAGGATACAGCTGAATTATGTTTTAGACAGCCAAGGAGAGAAACTCTGCCATGAAATATGGACTAAATAAAAATGCTTTAAAAACTGCAGCATCATTACAGGCACTGAAAATCAATATTAAAATTATCCATTTTTCCCTAATATGTTAACTCAGGCATCTAGGTTTTCTTTTAGGAAGAAAGAAAAAAAAGAGGTAGCAATAATATTTGAATCACTTAAATCGGTTATTCCCCACAACTAAAAACTATCAAAAATAACTCTTGGAAGATTTTTTATTTTCTGCTTTCAAAGAAAAATGAAAGAAATATTTACAAATATCATTGCATATATTTTCAAGTGAATTGCAGTCTCGAAGCAGTAACGTCAAGTTGTTTTAAATGTCATCGATTTAATAATTTAAATGCAATCCAACAAAAACTGTAAGATTTGTGCTCAGTGAGGTCCAGCCAAAGATTTTTCAAATTTTTGGTGGTATTTTAAGGCCATTTCCCTTTTCTTTTTCCTGCTGAAAAAATTTTCTCCCTGTTGAAGTTCTACCCTAGTTAATGAAGCTTTATTCTTGCTTCAAGGCTTTGCCCTCACCATTTAGAAGCTGGTCTTCTGCCTTGTGCCTGCTTACTGAGTCCTGCTCGCTTGTCCAAGTTTGTCTCTGGTTTCACTTTTGCCAATTTTGGCCAAACTTGGCACCTTTGTAACACACGATTCTGTTTACTATGTTTTCATAATTTCATATGTGAGAATCTCCTTCTGTAACTTTTTTGAGGGCAGCGATCATGTCGTACTTTCATAAGAAAGAAATATCTGTAATATTATCTGCTATTTGCAGATATTACATTTGTGGTTTGCAATCTCTGCAAAGGACCATAACATCCATAAAACATAAAATATGAAACATAGTCATTTATGATTTTCCAAGATTTAAATTTAAGTCAAAAGTGCAGCATTTCATTGACCTTAATTATGAAATATCAGACTCATGAAGGAGCTGGGTCACACATCTATCATCTCAGTGTTGCTCTGTTTCCTTATTGCATCTGATATAAAGCAAGAAAGAAACGCTTCTTTGTGGGAAATGGCACTGAACAAGAAAGTGTTCAGGAAAAAAAAGAATGTTCCACAGGAATCTCTAGTAGGATTCATATCCTTTTTGGATGTCCAGGGCCCAGTATATCATGCTGGTTGATGATGTTCTATTCTCTTGGCTTCAATCTATAAAAATCTCCTAGGCAACATATTCAGATAACTGATACCTTTTTCCTCCCCGGAATCATCCTTTATCTGGACAGTCTTAAAAATTACTGAGGTCCCTGAGAACTTTTATTTTTTTATTTTATTTTTGTCATTCTGTGTGTGTGTGTGTGTGTGTGTGTGTAGAAGAATTGCTCAAACTTTTAAATTTCAGGATTCCTTTCATATGTATACTGGTCTTTTTCCATAGAAATGATATTTCTGTTTAAAATTAAAACAAATTTTTAAAATATTTATTTTGAATTCATTTAATAATAACAGATGATAAGCTCATTATATGTTAACATAATTAATACATTTTTGTAAAATATATTTTACAAAACGACAAATCTTTAGTGAGAAGGGTAGCATTGTTTTACATTTTTGCATATATCCCTAAGGTCTGGTGTAATAGAAGCTGGATGGACTCTGTATTACTCCTGCATCCAATCTTTTACATGTTTTGGTTGAAGGATATGAAGAAAATTGGACCTCACACAAATACAGAGTTGGAAAATAGAGGGGTATTTTAATAGCCTTTTTGAACAATTGTGGATACCGAAACTCAGCAAGAGATAGTTGCTTAAAGGTTAGTTGCAATTTGGAATCCAAAATCACACCAGTAAGTTTTTTATCCTTTGTTACGTTAAAACCCATTGGTCGTTATTGCACTTTGAGTGGGTCTTTTACCCATGCATGGTTTTATAACTTTGTGCACTGGCCACTGAGAAAATAAATATTGCTTTGCTGAGTTATATGGGTCTTACAAATGTTGACACATTCCACAAAACAATTTCAAAAAGCACATTTGTTCATGTCATCCCCTACCTTATGAACATGTTCTTCAAGTATTGTAAAGTCGTCAAGTTCATGGCAGTGGACACAAGCTTTCCAGTATTCTAATTTTCACTGAAAACTCAAATTTTATCACTGTTTTCCTTCTTTCTGAGAATATGTCATCTAAATACCTGAGTCTGAATCGCCATAGGTTGTCAGCCATTGTTTCAGGTGAAAGTAACGTGCCAGGAAAAAGCAGCTAGTTGAGCTCACAGCTCAGTCCCACAGGAAAACAAACATTTCCTTGAAACCTCCAAATGCAGCAGAAGTGCTCTATAAATGATTCCCATTTCATCACAGCAAGTATTAGAAAGATATGTACTCAGGAGCTGAGATTTAACTAGATTAGTACATATATTACTGTGTTACATATATTATACAGTATATTATATATACTATATTATATATTACTGTATATATTATATACTATTGTGTTTCATCAAGGGTCTACTTAAGTGAAACTGACATTTTTTCTGCAAGTGTGTAGAGTCAGAGTCTGATGACGCACCAGCCTCATAGTGAGGCTCCTGCAGTTTTACTCACTGTTGCTTTTGCACCAACAGTGCAAATGTCAACCTGGTGAAAAAGGCAAATAACGTCCGAGCGTTATTATGAAGCCAGTCTTGACCTGGCAGAGCCATGGGAGGAGTCCCTCAGGGACCCGCACAGCACACTTTGAGAACTTCTGGGCCGTAGGATTAAATTCACACTTGGCAGCATGACTTACGTCCTTCGTGATCTGTTCCCTGCTCCCCTCTCTACCTTCTCTTCCACCAGCCAGGGGAACGGGCAGCTCCAGGAATGAGTTTCACGCCATGCTCCCATCACCACTGGACTTTCACACACGTAGGATGTGTTCACGCTGCAGGGCTGCAGGGCCACTGTGAGCTTTGTGCACTGTGTCAAGTGCCCGTGGTCGGGACAGTGGGGTTTAGGTCCAGCCCACTCTCTGCTCTTCAAGCCCTGCACCCTGGAAGAAAAGTGCCTTATTCTTTGCACATGTGTATCACCTACTGATGTTTTGTGGGGCTGCGTCCGTGCCCAGCAGGGACATGTGTCACGTGCTCACCCGAGGGGCCTCTAATTAGAGCACCCCATCTGGTCATCTAGGTGTCATCTAGGTTGGCCCTTTCTGAGACTGCAAGGGAGAACCTATGCATGCTTCTTCATCCTTAAGTTTTCGTTGGTTTGCTGGCGATCTTTGACATTCGTTTTCTTGTAGAAGCTTCAGCACACCCCTGCCTTTGTCTTCGCATGGTATTCTCTCTGAGTGTTTGCCTGTGTCCCAATTTCCTGTTTTTATAAGGACACCAGTCATGTTGGATTAGGGCCCACAATACCCCAGTATGACCTCATCTTAACCAATTACGTCTACAATGGCCCTATTTCCCAATAAGGTTGTGTTCTGAGGTGCTGGGACTCAGGACTGCAACACATGAACCTTTGTATGGCAGTTCAACCCCAAACATCCAGAAATTCATTTTTTTTTTCTTAACAAGGTGGAAACAACAAGAAATAATGTATATTAGCAGTTTGCTAAGAGTCTTCTGAGTTCTGTTTTTAATGTGTGAATATATAGTCATTACACAAGTTGTTACACTTACTTCTAAGGCAGAGACTGCCAGTTACCTACGCAATACTCATCTTCATCTTCCTTCTTATGAACAGGATCCTCTTTTTATTGAGGGGCAAAACTTTGCTTGACTAAAAGACTAGATTTTCCATCTTCTCTTTAATTTATGTGTGAGCAATGGAATATAAGAAAACTTAGATGAACATTTCTTCCACTTGTTCTCTGTCTGGAAGCAGATACGATGGCTGGAGCTCCAATGTTCATCTTATGAACATGAGACAGTCTTGAAAATGGATACCATGCATCAAGGATGGAAAAGCAGGAGGTTAGAATAAGTCTATATTTCTCATGCCAAATGGAAACAACCACGGTAGCCCTGGAGTACCTCTCTCCAGCTTCATTTTATTTGAAAGAACAATAAACCTTTAAATTTGTTGAGCCGCTGTGATTTGGGTTTTCTTTTACTGTCATCCAAACCTAATTCTAACTGACATAAACATATTAAGTAATACTCTTAGTCCCATATTTCTCTTCAATTCATCAATTTCATAAGTGAAACCGAGCATATCAATTTCTCCCATGAAAGAGGAACAAATCACATTTTATGTATCCTCTTCTTTCCAACCCTCATTCATCTATTTGCTACATCCATTTGCTGACATAGTCTGGATTTTATCCCAATCCACAGTCACCAAATTATTTATACATTACTCATCTTTTATTTCAGGAATTATAACAGCATGTAATGGTATTTTAACTCTATTTACCCCAACCGTTTTGGCTTATTCTGTGTTTAATTAAATTTAATGTTCACTACAATTTCTTTCACAAACAGTTTGCTCATTTGTGATTTAATCTTTCATTTGGCTTTAGTGTCTTTGGGTGCCACTTAGTATTAAACGATGTCTGGAAGTAGTCAGGACAGGGCTGAGACTGTGGCTTCCTGAAGTCCTTGGAGCTCCAGGCTGCTGCGACTCTGGCCCCCTTGTGGCCAACATGGCTGCAACTGGATGGAAGGGAAGTTGGAAAGTATTTTTAATCTGGGCAGCTATGTACCTGGTTAAAATTAGGGATCCCATCACTACGAAAGAAGGCAGAGTTTTATACTGGGGCAAAAACATTCAGACCCTGGCACAGTCTTCAAACATACATTCCCTGTGAAGTCTGTGAAGGTTGTAGATCCTCAGTCCTTGAAAATATGAGAATTTTTTCTTTTTACAAATGAATGACAGCTTACAAAATTGACATAGAAAACCTGCAAACTGTTTTTTAAATGACCTTAGTATAAGCACACCTTCATTCTCTTGTGAAATCCATTCCTGTTGAGGTAACTGTGGCTGAGATTTTCCATGGCTGGTGATTTGTTAATATGTCAGTATGTTCTCCTCGAATTGAGCAATGAATTATCTATTACTTTTTTTAGGAATATGGGATGACTTTTTAATTACAGATTTCTGTGTCCTTTATTTCTGGAAAATTTTCTTATAATTCTAAATATCTTGTTTTTGTTGCTTTTTTGTTGTTGTTGTTGTTACGCGGGTCTCTCCCATTGCGGAGCACAGGCTCCGGACGCGCAGCCTCAGCGGCCATGGCTCACGGGCCCAGCCGCTCCGCGGCATGCGGGATCCTTCCGGACCGGGGCACGAACCCGTGTCCCCTGCATCGGCAGGCGGACTCTCAACCACTGCGCCACCAGGGAAGCCCCCCTGGAACAATTTTTTAACCAGTTTTTAAATTTGAAGTATAGTTAATTTACAATGTGTTAGTTTCATGTGTACAGCAAAGTGATTCAGTTATACATATTATTTTTCAGATTCTTTTCTATTATGGTTTATTATAAGATATTGAATATAGTTCCCTGTACTACACAGTAGGTCCTTGTTGTTTATCTGTTTTATATATAGTAATGTGTGTATGTTAATCCCAAACTCCTAATTTATCCCTCCCCCACCCCACGCTATAACCTTTGGTAACCATAAGTTTGTTTTCTATGTAGACTATGACTCTATTTCTGTTTGTAAATAAGTTCATTTGTATCAGTTTTTTAGATTCCACATATCAGTAATATCATATGATATTTGTCTTTCCCTGTCTGAGTGGCTTCAGGTCCATCCATGTTGCTGCAAATGGTAGTATTTCATTCTTTTTTTATGGCTGAGTAACATTCCACCGTATATATACTTTCTGGGTCAACAAGGTGTCTCGGGCTCATCTTGTCTCTCCCCTGCCCCCTCCCTGGCATCTGCCATTTCTCTGTAGAGTCTGATTTCTTTCCTTTTCTTTTCTGTAGGAAATTCTATTGGACAGTAAACATGTAATCTTTTGTAATTGAAATATACAGAGTACTTCATTTAGAAGTAAAAGGGATTAGTGTTCAAACTGGGACGATAATAATAAAGAGAAACATTCAGCTGGTCGAGAACAAAACTCAAAACAGCACAAATCAATTTTGCTAATATTTCCATGTCAGTCGGTGTCTAATGTTGTCTAGCATTTCCTTACTTTCTGTGTCAAATTTTAAAAAGTATCAATATAAGCTTTTAAACGCGATACATTTTGCATGCGAATTGATCAGCAATACCAGCTTTGGTACTGACCAGCTTTGTTGAAGCAAAAGTGAAAGTTGTCTTTGTTTTATATGCTGCCGGGCCCTTAGTAACTTCAGTGCAGGAAGATGTCTTCTACTTTTATTAAACAAACGTTTAAAGAACTTCCTCCAGATTCTATACCAGCGTTCATAAAGAAAAGCCCTAGTAAAGAGAACAATTTCTGCCTTTCTCGGATCTGCTGAGTCAGAGTATTCTTCATTATAGCTGTCATGTTCTGGCAACTCCCACTACTTGGCCACGGGACAAATGATATTCAAAGCTAGTTTGCTCAACTCCAATCTGCTTGCTTTGGCAAGTCAAGAATGGGGGTGCTGGCGCTGACCATTTGTACTTTACATCTGCATTCGATAAGTGTGTTCCAAGGATGATGGCCTTGAAACAATGACCTCTGCATAAATTTTGTGGACTTGATTTGTAAAAAGTAGGTATCGGGGACTTCTTCTGAAAACAGAGAGTGAATAAGAGGGAGTAATGTTAGCCTTCACATTTATTTGCCAGCAGAGGATAAAATCAGCTCAGAGAGTGAAAGCTGAGTATCAGGGATATTGAATAAAGAAAGATCTCAATAAAGTGAAACCCTGAAGTACTGAAACCCTTGCTGGAGGCCACAGACAACAGGATTAGGCTCTGTACACACCACTGGGGTTTAAGATGGTGCCCAAAGGTTAGGAGCTGGTCTGTCAGTTTTTCTTCCACTTCTGAGGCCAGTCCCATCCCTGACATCCATGGATGTTGTGAATCCGACTTCCTGTAGTCTTGGAACACTCCTTTCCTATAATCACATTGGGTTATAATTTGTTTATTAAACATCTGTCTTCCCAGAGAGATTAAAAATTCCTCAGAGGCGAAGATCAAATCTGATGCATGTTTCCTTCCCTGTTGTAAAGCACAGAACTTGGCGTAGAGTAGGTTTAGGAAAACACAACTGGAAAGACACTTCTTTCTCCATGTTCCTGTAAGTACCATTTTGCTTCTCTGAATAGGCATTTATTTTACTCTGTTGATGAGGACAGCAAGGAAATGTGTTTCTCTCACTCCCTGAATTACAATCTTCTTGAGGAGTAGACTAACCCCACCTAGTTGGGTACATGCTCAACACTGTTTTCAAGGAATTAAATTAATAGCTTTAATATTCCAAAGATTTTAGAAGTAATATTTATTTTAGTTTGGGTGGTTTCATGTATTAATTTCTTCAGATGTACACAGTAGTTAAGTCTTGTGGGAAGGGCTAAAGAACTGATGCCTGATGGTGGAACTGCCTAGAAAAACCAGAAGGTAGACTTTAAGGGCAGCATATAAACGCAGGCATTTGCCCCTGACATGCTGAATCCCAGACCTACCTCTACCTGTCAGATCATGGTGTCACTAATAGGTTATTCTAGATATAAAAATGAAAATTGCAAAAAATTAGAAAAAAAATTTTTTTAGTGTGTTCCCAGGTCGCTATTGGAAATTTGCGTTGGTGCTCTCCTGGGTAATTATAGTAATTATTACCACTGAGTGTGCGTTCCAAGGGCAGGTGCCTTCTCTGTCTGTCTGTCTCTCTCTGCACACGTATGTGTAATATATGAAATGTGCCTGTGTATAATATATTAGTTTGCAGATAGACCTTTCTGCTAGTGTACAGCTATACAGTTTTATATCCACATATATCTATATGCTCTCACTTAATAATTACAGTGCCCTGTGAGGTTGACACCACAATCCCTGCTTCACAGCTGAGAAAATGGAAGCTCAGAGCCTAAGAATATTCAACCAGTGAGTGGTCCAGTCAGGACCCCAATCTGAGTACTTCTGATTCCCAAGCCACTGCATTTCCACGCCGTCACACCCCTCTGGGGACACCACTGATAAATTGAGGTGTAGAAGTGAGCGAGGATGCCTGGGAGCCCCGCGGGCCCAGGGTGCAGCGGGACGCCCGTGCACCTGTTCCCAACCCGGGGAAGCCACGTGGGGCTTCGGGGGTCAGCCTTTCAGAAGGCAGTTGAGGGGCAGCAGGGGTGCCAACTGCTTGACGTTCCTGGCTGGCTTTGCTTAGACCGCTTCAGAAGGCTTTGCCTCAAGGGCTTTGACAGTGGTGCAGCCGCGCAGCTGCCGCTGGGGGGCTCAGGCAGGCTGTGGTTTGGAACTGCTCTCTTTAGAGTCAGTGCTGGGAGGATGGTCTGAGGCTGTCAGGAACAAGGGGCTCTTAGAGGGGGCGACAGACGCTGCAGGTCCCGAGAGAGTGGGGCTGCTGCCGGGCGTGGCTACCAGGGGACACCCACTGGGTCATCCACTGGGTAAATAACAGCGTTCCGGGGAAAGGTAGAGCTGGTCGGCTTTAATAAGTACAAGTCTCTGGAAAAGGAGACAATTTCATCACGTTGGAGATTCTCAAAACTTAAATGGGGTCCTCCATGGACCCCAGAGATCCCCACTCTAACCAGACTCTTGACAGGGATGTGTAAAGGGCCAAAGGAAGGTTCCATACATTTGTGAGCCCACGTCCCCTCACTGATGCAGTTCATGACGCTGCAAAACCCAAACTCTCCAATTAAAATGCTATGGGATTTGCAAACTTGGCCCTATTACTGAGCATTTAAAACTCACTCTACCAGGCACCTAATATATGTCATTTCATTAATTTTCGCCCCAGGCTAAGACATGGCATTGCCCCCACTTTACAGAAGAAGCAGCTCGGAAAGAATGATCGTCCGTCTGAGGGGGCAGAGCAGGAACTTGAACGTGGCATGTGAATCACGGGCCCGTGGATCACACTTCCAGTAGCGATCCTCTGAGTTTTACAGAATGGGAAACCGAGGCCCAGAGAGGGCGTGGTTGGTTCCTCCCGGTGCCCAGGGCTTGGCTGGTGAATCTAGCACGCCAGCCGCATTTGACCTTGGCCAGAGCAGGTCCAGGCTGCGGCCGGCGCTCAGGGTTTGGTCCAGGCTCAGCTTTGCTCTACCCTCTGTGAGGACTGAATGGTTATCTGTGCAGCTGGACCAACCACCTGCCCATCTCGTACCTTCCTTTCCATCAGGGATGCACACGAGATTCACTTTCAGAATTTTGTTGATACTTGATGAGAAATTATTTAACAAAGTGCCCAAAGAGATGCTACTAATTAAGAAAATAGTAAAATGGAGCAACGTCCAGAATTGGAAGTTTGCTAAAGACAACCGGAAGGCCAGCGCGCGATTCCAATTAAGAGGGAAGCTGTCAGGATGTAAATGATATGTCTACGTTTTTACCCATACACTAAACCATTGTAGTGGGGCGGGGGGCAGGTAGGCTCTTACCGATGGACTCCTTCGCGACACCTGTTCTGTTGCAGGTGTGTGCACGCAGCCGTGCTGGCTGTGGGGTGAGGAGTTGCTGATGCAGCCATTGACTGGGATCGCCTGGTAGGAATGCGGGCCTCATCCCCATTGGTTAAGGCCTTAGCACACGTTAAAGGGTAAAGAAATTCTCTTTATCCAAAGAGGCCAGGGCGTAGGGTAGTTTGAACTCCAGCTCCTCGGTTCCCCTTAGTGGAAAGTAATAAAAAAGACTTCAGCCTTGGCGCAAAGGCAATCACTGGAATGTCACCCGGCAGGGTCCACACCCCAGAGATGGCTTCTAATAAGATGACGTGTCAGGATCCGGGCTTTTGCCAGACTGCAGCTCAGAGATAACCTCCCTGGACTTCTCACGGGAGAGTTTCAAGCTCCCTCACTAAGTTATGTGAATTCTGCTGCTCTGGCGGCCTTGAACCTGTCACTCTCTGTGCTTAACGGTCCACCTGCACTACGGCAATGGGAGAAAAATAATTTAACGTAGTCATTAAATAAAAAGGAGATCTTAAAAACTTGTTTATTGTTACACTCCATGCGAAAGATCCGCTCAAACCTCCAGTGAATGCTGATAGCCCATGAGAGAGGGTAGCCGTCTTCCCCATTTTCCCCAATTCTCTGCACCTTGTGTGCTGTTTGTTCCTTAATACTTTTCTGAAACAGGTTGAGATGCACTGTAGGGTGAATTTAGTTAAGTAACTCTTAAAATAGACCCACTAGCTTTCATTTTCAGGAAAAGCATTACTTGTTGAAGTAACACACCTACTTCTAATTCTGTAGCTTGTTATTTTAGCCAACTGCCAAAAAAAAAAAAAAAAAAAAGGAAAGAGAAGAGACAAAAAGGGAAGCTATGCTTAGGAAAGTTGCAGAGTGAGGGAGCAGCATGCGGCTTACGAGGTGACAGGTGGGCAGGAGGCACCTGCAAGGACGCATTTCATGTGCCAAGAACCATGGACAGAAGAGGAAGAAATCCTTTATAGATTCCACATTGGTTTTCAAACTAATGAGGCATTTCTGAGGATGGGGTCCAGGAATTTGCATTTAGATAAACACCTCGGATGAACTGTCCAACACAAGTTTTCAAACCACTGCCTGATACTTGCGATTTAAACCTGTCTTCTCGAAGTGGTAGAACGTGAAGCTAGGGGAAGCCTTGGAGATGATTTTGTAGCCATGGCCCAGGGAGGCTGGGTGCTCAGAGCTCTGGGATGGACGCTCTCAGGCCAGTTGCACACGTGCCTGCTTTATTTTCCCACCCTCCACAGCCCGTCTGGTCTCAGTACTACCGAATTCACAGAGGTAGAGGAGAGGGCGTGGATACACCGAGAACGTTCTGTTGATGTGTGTGTAGTTTACGACGATTCTACCAGCTCTGAATGCTCAACTAATTTAAGTTCCCCTTGGCTAGCCGTTTCAGACTCAGGTTTGAGTTTTCCAAACAGGACACGATTCAGTCACTGAAGTGAAACATACACTTTCACATTATGATGATCGGTGGATGTATTTTTTCCCTGTAGAAGTGGGCTTTCCCGTTGAGAGCTTCTAGAAGCTCATTTTGACATACCTTATGGTACATGAATTTAGGTTAACAACTGCTGGTAATGAACCACCTGTATCACATGCTGATCAGTGCTTATCATTTCATTCAGTTCGCAACAAAAATGGGGCCAGTACTATTATCAATCTCCCTTTCTCAGATGAGAAAATAAATGTAGATAAGTTACTTGCCCAAGTTGACACAAGTGCGTAGCAAGGCCTTGGCGTGCACGGTTTTAACCCCCATCCACCAAAGCAGACCTGCCATCGTTCTCTCCCACATCCAGCGACATCACAGAGGACAGGCTGGGCATCACGCAGCCAGGCATGTGTCGTGCATTTTAAGAGGAATCCCACGTGTGCTGACAGACGGAGGAGCTGAAACCCTACATCAGTAGTTAAGTCCGTTTCGCCTGAAACGTGCCTTCACTCAGCAAGGTCTTTCTAACTGTTGCTGCAATAGGCTCACCTGTCTCCCAGGCAGCACCGAGCCTAAACAATAAGATGTTCCCCGAGCTGTGTTCCAGAAACTTGGAGCCAGCCGTGTCTAGTTCCGGTGAGCCGGTTGAGACTGGATAGGAACACCGACCTGCCAACTGGGCATGCACGTCCACTCGGCGACCTTTTGACATCAGAGGGCCGAAAATTCCACCCTCAGACCACGCTGCGGGCCTCCATTTCTGCAGGTGCAGAGGCCTGCAGCTTAGTTACGCCTGCGCAGCACAACGACTGCTGCACCCTTTTCCAATCACCTTTCCCCACACTCCCCATACGACCTCAGACCACCCTGCTGCTTTATTCTTGAGCTCGTAAATAGCCCGAGCCCCTTGCCTTCGACACGGCGGATTTGAGACGTGTTCTCCCGTCTCCTCTCTCGGCTGCAGACCTCTGTGTCTCAGCGTTTCGGCTTGCAGTGCCCTGGGCAAGACGAACCTGGTTCAGTAACAAAGCTACGAGCACGCTCCGGCCACCTTCAGGAGAGAGCTGTGTTACATGCAGTCACCCTTGTCTGCCGTGTTTGGGGACCACAGCTTGAGAGTGGTCGTAACTCGGATCCTTAAAGAAAAGCCCCCCCCCCCCGCCACCGCCCGCAAACAAACCAAAGAGCAAGTTTGGGAAGTTACAAGTGAGAGAAACGGGGAGGATTGTTTCCAGAAGAAACCTCCTGGAATACTTGAAGAGCAACATAGAGAATGACTGAGGGCAGATGTGTTGAGAATAGCCGGCCTGAGTCTTGGGATGTATCGCAGGGTCTCTCTTTTTAATCTGTGTCGTGTCAGAACGTAGTCACACTCTTGGAAGAACACCTGACACTTGTAACAGCTAGAGCAAAATGGATGTGGGGAGAAAGCCATGCTTCTACAATGGAGATTTCCAGAGCATCCTTGGGAGGCTGGTTTGCTAGGGGGAGAGAACGGAAGTGCCCTGGAGTTAGAACAGGTGCCTCCTTTCAAAGAGCATCGTCCGTCTCCAGCCTGGCAGAGGTGACAGCCGTTTTCATGCACAGTGATACCAGCTCTTTATTGTTATTTTTAATTCTCAAAGTGATTTATGGCCTCATTCTTCTGAGAATTGAAAGTCGAACTCCGTGAAAGCAAAGAGGTTTGAATACAACAAAATTCATCATTTCCTGCACAAACCTTTTCAACTGTGTTCTTTTCTCAGAGAATCATGGTGCCACGTCCCCCTTTGCCCACGTCAGAAACCGGGGCCCTCCGCTCTCCTCCACCCAGTGTCCACGAATAGTCACTGGTCTTCCTCCGCTTGGTGGTTCCACCCCCTTGAGAGCCTCTAAGTCTAGCCCCCATTCTCTTCCCACCTGCCCTCATCTGGTTTCTCATCCTTGTTGTTTCCCTGGAAGCTTTCTGCACAGATCGTTCCGCTTTGTCGAGGTGATGGCCACCTGCCTGAAGCTTAGGAGTAACTGGAGAGATGAATTAATTCAAATTTGAATTTTAGATGTATGTGGTGGGAGTGCCCCGCTAACCTCTTAATAACTAGCACGCCAGCCCGATTGAGCCCTGGCTCCCAGTTTTGGGTTCCTGGTTTAGGGGGTCATTAACAGTATAAGGTGACTGGGAAAGGCTGCTTGTGGAGGGTGAGGTGAGGGTGGAGTCCTGAAGTGTGAGTGTGAGACATTGGAGAGAGAGAAGAGCACGGCCATGCCCACAGGTCTCTGATGAATTTTCTGTTACCCATGGTGGACACCCTGATCCAAAGGAGGAAAACAAGGGAGACGAGAAGGAAGGGAGAGAAGAAGACTTGCCAGAGACTCACATGCCATCAGATCACAGGGGATGCTCTCGGTCCAAATGGATCTTTGCTGAGCTCTGGCCTCCAGAGAACACCAGTGGGATATTAACACGACAGTGAAGCAACGTGATGTGCTTTATGGGAATCTTAACTCCAAAGGAAGGCCCTCCTGAAGAAACCCAGTGTCCGGCTGATAGGGGCATGGCCTGGGTGACTCCTGGCGGTCTCTTGTGTATCACACACCTTATTGTGTTGAGCAACTCCGTTTGGGACCATCCATTCTTGCGTGAAAGCCTCTCTTGATTTAAAGCCAAATGGTTTCATTGAACAAGCTGTTCTTCTAACAAGGACTTACTGGTTCTGTGTGTCCTGAATCTTTCAAAGGAACAACGACGTAACACGGGCTTTTCTGAAAAACTGCAACTACTCGACTATTTTTGCAGAAGCACCGTTTCTCATAGACATGTTCCCCACAGCAGTCCCTTCTGCCCGACTCTCCATTTGCATTTAAGAGCAGTTTTCTCCTCGGATGACCAGCTTGAATCGAATGAGAAAAAGGTCGCATTGAATCACCCAGACACACGTTAAGGAAACTCAGCTCTGCTCCCTCCCCCTCTGATGGAAACTCATTGCTGCAGGATTGAGATTTACGTTTAGGGAATGAAGCCTGAGGGTGTTCTGAAGCGCTTGCCAACCTGCTGAATGCAAACGGTGTTCAATGAGAAGTGCATTGTTGCTTTTGTCTGAGTGCTGTTCGTAGGCCAGAAGCAAATTACCGCAGGATGAATACCTTTGGTTCCTGATTCCCAATCTGTAGAAAAGCTGTTAAAATACAAAGCAAGAAACACCTGTAAATGTTCCACGGGGAAATTCTGTAGCCCAGGAAAACACAGGAAAATGTTGTTGTTATTTCAGTAGGGCTGTGTTTGTAGGCCGAGCCGCTCCAGAACTGGGCAGGCAAGGATAATACCTGCAATTAGATGAATTCACCAAGAGACTGGAATTGGTCCGGCATGCCTGGTGTCCGCCTCCTGGCATCATGACGGCTCTTCCCCATTTGAATCTGTTCTATTCGGGAAGTGACTGTCGGGTCCTCAGCTGAACTCCTGGATGCCTTGAGTAGTGTTGCCAGGTGTCACGGGCTGGCGTTGTAACCACTGAAGGTTATTATCATGGAAAAGTCAAAGATTTTCTTTGGTCGGGCAAGTCAAGATAGAAATGGTTCAGCCAGTTTCAGTTTTCTTTAGACTCCGAAGGCCTTTGTTACCCTTAGTTAGGACCGTTCTGGGTGTGGGTGGATGTGAGAAATGAAACGGTGATGGATGAAGCGACTGTGACCTTGTTGTGTTATGTGTGTGCTTCCAAAGTGGGTTCATGTAAGTTAAAATGTGGGCCCATTTAGGCAGCTTCTCCAAAATGATCCCACAAAACCCTTGGGGAACAGAGACAAAGCGTGCTGCTGGGCCTCTAATCTGTACCTGGTGATGGGCTTATGTACCGGAACCAGACATCTCCTTCAGGGCTTCTTTTATATATCCACTCCTTTTTTTCTTTTTAGATTCTTTTCCCATATAGGCCATTACAGAGTATTCAGTGGAGTTCCCTGTGCTATACAGTAGGTTCTTATTAGTGATCTGTTTTATATATGGTAGTGTATATATGTCAATCCCAATATCCCAATTTATCCCTCCCCCCCTTATCCCCTGGTAACCATAAGTTTGTTTCCTACATCTGTGCCTCTACTTCTGTTTTGTAAATACGTTCATTTGTACCCTTTTTATAGATTCCACATGTAAGCGATATCATATGATGTTTGTCTTTCTGTGTCTGACTTACTTCACTCAGCATGACAATCTCTAGGTCCATCCATGTTGCTGCACATGGCATTATTTTTTCTTTTTTATGGCTGAGTAATATTCCACTGTATATATATACCACATCTTCTTTATCCATTCCCCTGTTGATGGAGATGACTTGGCTATTGTAAATAGTACTGCAATGAACATTGGGGTGTATGTGTCTTTTTGAGTTACGGTTTTCTCCAGGTATATGCCCAGGAGTGGGATTGATGGGTCATATTGGTAGTTCTGTTTTTAGCTTTTTAAGGAACCTCCATACTGTTCTCCATAGTGGCTGTACCAATTTACATTCCCACCACTCAGTGCTTTTTTATGAGTGTTTCTATTTTTTCCTTTACTGTCTGTGGCCCAGGCTCTCCAGGGCCAGTGAAGGCTGAGAGATCCAGGCTCCTGTGTCATGGAAGGTGGACTTAAAAGTGGGGCTTTTCAAGAGGCTTGTAGAATTTAGAAGAAAGGTGTGAAGGTTAGGAGAGGAAGAGAGAGGACCAGAGAGAGACAGAGATGAAGTTGAGGGCTGGGGATGGGTGAGAGGCACCTTCTGGGGACAAAGGTGACATACTGCTCTCCCCTCCCACCTTCCTGCTCCTTCTTTATGTCCCTTTCACTCTTCTCAGAAGCATTTTCTTTTATGTGGCTCAGTGCTTGGCTGTGGATCAAAGGGAATCCAACACATTTCATGCCTGGACTCTATATGGGTTAATCTGGGCCATACACACTGGAGATAAATACCTGACTTCGTGAAGGAGGAGAGCACAGTACAGGCTTTAAACTAACTCTCCAGCAAGGCTTGAGGCATGGTGGGTCAGCCTGCCATGACTGTTACGTGGGCATCTTTGGGATCAATATCTCCTCTCTCTCGTGTATTAAACACCTCTAATGAGCCCCAAAGTTCCATTTATTGACTTATATAGGTACATGCCCCCCTGTCTGGGGAGGAAAACTCAACTAACAAAAATCCCCAGAGAAGATGAACTTTAAATCTAAATGCCGCATAGCACAGGGAGATCAGCTTGGTGCTTTGTGACCACCTAGAGGGGTAGGATAGGGAGGGTGGGAGGGAGACTCAAGAGGGAGGAGATATGGGGATATATGTATATGTATACCTGATTCACTTCGTTATACAGCAGAAACCAGCACACCGTTGTAAAGCAGTTATACTCCAGTAAAGATGTTAAAAAATAAAATCTAAATGTCTGTTGAATCTTGTACAGTAGGAGGTCTTTCTGAGAATCTTAAGAAACCACTCTCTTATTTTCTCATAATGAGACACTGCAAAGTAGTCAGATAGATCTCCTTTTGACTGAGGTCGCAGAGACACTTTAGATAAAATCCTATGTACCTTGAAAGTCATTGCTAATCCTGGTGGACCACAGGATATATATACAAGACATGTGTGAGCTTCACTCAAATATGTGTTTAATATCTGGGGTTTCTCTCCTCTAAACACCATGCACCCTTTTTCTTTTACTTTTTTTTTTTTTTTTTTTTTAAACAGAGGAACTTTTGCTTCACTTCCTGCGTGCTATTCATTCCACAGATATTTCCTGAGTGCCTTCCACGTGCCAGCAGTGATCCAGGCACCAGGCATGTGGCATGAACAAAACAGGTGCATCTCTGAAGTGCAGCGTACATTTTAATGCCTTATTTAACCCTTTCACTCCCCTTCTCAGATCTGCGGTCCACTCCAGGTTATCTCTTTGGAGGCAGATTTCCCTGGATTTGGTCCTACTATTTATCAACATGCCTATTAGCTTTTTCTTTTTTTTAACATCTTTATTGGAGTGTAATTGCTCTACAATGGTGTGTTAGTTTCTGCTGTATAACGAAGTGAATCAGCCATACATATACATATATCCCCATATCCCCTCCATCCTACATCTCCCTCCCACCCTCCCTATCCCACACCTCTGGGTGGTCACAAAGCACTGAGCTGATCTCCCTGTGCTATGCAGCTGCTTCCCACTAGCTATCTATTTTACATTTGGTAGTGTATATATGTCCTTGACACTCTCTCACTTCGTCCCAGCTTACCCTTCCCCCTCCCTGTGTCCTCAGGTCCATTCTCTATGTCTGCGTCTTTATTCCTGTCCTGCCCCTAGGTTCTTCAGAACCATTTTTTTTTTTTAGATTCCATATATATGTGTTAGCATACGATATTTGTTTTTCTCTTTCTGACTTACTTCAATCTGTATGACAGACTCTAGGTCCATCCACCTCACTACAAATAACTCAATTTTGTTTCTTTCTGTAGATGAGTTTTCCATTGTATATATGTGCCACATCTTCTTTATCCATTCATCTGTTGATGGACACTTAGGTTGCTTCCATGTCCTAGCTATTGTAAATAGAGCTGCAATGAACATTGTGGTTCATGACTCTTTTTGAATTATCGTTTTGTCAGGGTATATGCCCAGTAGTGGGATTGCTGGGTCATATGGAAGTTCTGTTTTTAGTTTTTTAAGGAACCTCCATACTGTTCTCCATAGAGGCTGTATCAATTTACATTCCCACCAACAGTGAAAAAGGGGTCCCTTTTCTCTACACCCTCTCCAGCGTTTATTGTTTGTCAGTTTTTTGATGATGGCCATTCTGACGGCTGTGAGGTGATACCTCATTTTGGTTTTGACTTGCATTTCTCTAATGATTAGTGTTGTTGACCATCCTTTCATGTGTTTGTTAGCAATCTGTATATCTTCTTTGGAGAAATGTCTCTTTAGGACTTCTGCCCATTTTTGGATTGGCTTGTTTGTTTTTTTGATATTGAGCTGAATGAGCTGCTTGTGTATTTTGGAGATTAATCCTTTGTCAGTTGCTTCGTTTGCAAATATTTTCTCGCGTTTTAGGAGTTGTCTTGTCATCTTGTTTATGGTTTCCTTTGCTGTGCAAAAACTTTTAAGTTTCATTAGGTCCCATTTGTTTATTTTTGTTTTTATTTCCATTTCTCTAGGAGGTGGGTCAAAAAGGATCTTGCTGTGATTTATATCAAAGACTGCTCTTCCTATGATTTCCTCTAAGACTTTTATAGTGTCTGGCCTTACATTTAGGTCTTTAATCCATTTTGAGTTTATTTTTGTCTGTGGTGCTAGGAAGTGTTCTACTTTCATTCTTTTACATGTAGCTGTCCAGTTTTCCCAGCACCACTTATTGAAGAGGCTGTCTTTTCTCCATGGTATATTCTTGCCTCCTTTATCAAAGATAAGGTGACCATAGGTGCATGGGCTTATCTCTGGGCTTTCTATCCTGTTCCATTGGTCTATATTTCTGTTTTTGTGCCAGTACCATACTGTCTTGATTACTGTAGCTTTGTAGTATAGTGTAAAGTAAGGGAGCCTGATTCTTCCAGCTCCGTGTTTCTTTCTCAAGATTGCTTTGACTGTTCGGGGTCTTTTGTGTTTCCATACAAATTGTGAAAGTTTTTGTTCCAGTTCTGTGAAAAATGCCATTGGTAGTTTGATAGGGATTGCATTGAATCTGTAGATTGCTTTGGGTAGTATAGTCATTTTCACAATGTTGATTCTTCCAATTCAAGATATGGTATATCTCTCCATCTATTTGTATCATCTTTAATTTCTTTCATCAGTGTCTTATAATTTTCTGCATACAGGTCTTTTGTCTCCTTAGGTAGGGTTATTCCAAGGTATTTTATTCTTTTTGTTGCAATGGTAAATGGGAGTGTTTCTCTTTCAGATTTTTCATCATGTGTATAGGAATGGTAGAGATTTATGTGCATTAAGTTTGTGTCCTGCTGCTTTATCACATTCATTGTTTAGTTCTAGTAGTTTTCTCATAGCATCTTTAGGATTCTCTATGTATAGTATCATGTCATCTGCAAACAATGACAGTTTTACTTCTTTTCCAATTTGTATCCCTTTTATTTCTTTTTCTTCTCTGATTCCCAGGGCTAGGACTTCCAAAACTATGTTGAATAATAGTGGTAAGAGTGGACATGCTTGTCTTGTTCCTGATCTTAGAGGAAATGCTTTCAGTTTTTCACCATTGAGAATGATGTTTGCTGTGGGTTTGTTGTATATGGCCTTTATTATGTTGAGGTAAGTTCCCTCTATGCCTACTTTCTGGAGGGTTTTTATCATAAATGGGTGTTGAGTTTTGTCAAAAGCTTTCTCTGCATCTATTGAGATGATCATATGGTTTTTCTTCTTCAGTTTGTTAATATGGTTTATCACATTGATTGATTTGCGTATATTGAAGCCTTGCATTCCTGGGATAAACCCCACTTGATCATGGTGTATGATCCTTTTAATGTGCTGTTGGATTCCATTTGCTAGTATTTTGTTGAGGATTTTTGCATCCAAGTTCCTCAGTGATATTGGCCTGTAGTTTTCATTTTTTGTGACATCTTTGTCTGGTTTTGGTATCAGGGTGATGATGGTGGCCTCATAGAATGAGTTTGGGCGTGTTCCTCCCTCTGCTACATTTTGCAAGAGTTTGAGAAGGATAGGTGTTAGCTCTTCTCTAAATGTTTGATAGAATTCGCCTGTGAAGCCATCTGGTCCTGGGCTTTTTTTTGTTGGAAGATTTTTAATCACAGTTTTATTTTCAGTGCTTGTGATTGGTCAGTTCATATTTTCTGTTTCATCCTGGTTCAGTCTTGGAAGGTTGTGCTTTTCTAAGCATTTGTCCATTTCTTCCAGGTTGTCCATTTTATTGGCATAGAGTTGCTTGTAGTAATCTCTCATGATCCTTTATTTCTGCAGTGTCAGTTGTTACTTCTCCTTTTTCATTTTTAATTCTATTGATTTGAGACTTCTCCCTGTTTTTCTTGATGAGTCTGGCTAATGGTTTATCAACTTTGTTTATCTTCTCAAAGAACCAGCTTTTAGTTTTATTGATCTTTGCTATCGTTTCCTTCATTTCTTTTTCATTTATTTCTGATCTGATCTTTATGATTTCTTTCCTTCTGCTAACTTTGGGTTTTGTTTGTTCTTCTTTCTCTAATTGCTTTAGCTGTAAGGTTAGGTTGTTTATTTGAGATGTTTCTTGTTTCTTGTGGTAGGATTGTATTGCTATAAACTTCCCTCTTAGAACTGCTTTTGCTGCATTCCATAGGCTTTGGGTCATCGTGTTTCATTGTCATTTGTTTCTAGGTATTTTTTTATTTCCTCTTTGATTTCTTCAGTGAACTCTTGGTTACTTAGTAGCAAATTGTTTAGCTCTCATGTGTTTTTATTTTTTATAGACTTTTTGCTGTAATTGATATCTAGTCTCATAGCGTTGTCATCAGAAAAGATACTTGATACGATTTCAATTTTCTTAAATTCACCAAGGCTTGAGTTGTGACCCAAGATATGATGTATCCTGGAGAATGTTCCATGAGCACTTGAGGAGAATGTGTATTCTGTTGTATTTGGATGGAATGTCCTATAAATATCAATTAAGTCCATCTTGTTTAATGTATCATTTAAAACTTGTGTTTCCTTATTTATTTTCATTTTGGATGATCTGTCCATTGGTGAAAATGGGGTGTTAAAGTCCCCTACTATGATTGTGTTACTGTCGATTTCCCCTTTTATGGCTGTTAGCATTTGCTTTATGTATTGAGGTGTTCCTATGTTTGGTGCATAAATATTTACAATTGTTATATCTTCTTCTTGGATTGATCCCTTGATCATTATGTAGTTTCCTTCTTTGTCTCATGTAATAGTCTTTATTTTAATGTCTGTTTTGCCTGACATGAGAATTGCTAGTCCAGCTCTCTTTTGATTTCCATTTGCATGGAATATCATTTTCCATCCCCTCACTTTCAGTCTGCAGGTGTCCCTAGGTCTGAAGTGGGTCTCTTGTAGACAGCATATATATGGGTCTTGTTTTTTAATCCATTCAGCCAGTCTATGTCTTTTGGTTGGAACATTTAATCCATTTACATTTAAGGTAGTTATTGATATGTATGTTTCTATCACCATTTTCTTAATTGTTTTGGGTTTGTTTTTGTAGGTCTTTTCCTTCTCTTGTGTTTCCTGCCTAGAGAAGTTCGTTTAGCATTTGTTGTAAAGCTGGTTTGGTGGTGCTGAATTCTCTTAGCTTTTACTTGTCTATCAAGTTTTAATTTCTCCGTTGAATCTGAATGAGATCCTTGCTGGGTAGCGTAATCTTGTTGTAGGTTTTTCCCTTTCTTCACTTTAAATATGTCCTGCCATTCCCTTCTGGCTTGCAGAGTTTTTGCTGGAAGATCAGCTGTTAACCTTATGGGGATTCCCTTGTATGTTATTTGTTGTTTTTCTCTTGATGCTTTTAATATTTTTTCTTTGTATTTAACTTTGGATAGTTTGATTAATATGTGTCTTGACGTGTTTCTCCTTGGATTTATCCTGTATGGGACTCTCTGCACTTCCTTGACTTGACTGACTATTTCCTTTCCCATATTAGGGAAGTTTTCATCTATAATCTCTTCAAATATTTTCTCAGTCCCTTTTTCTCTATAATTCAAATGTTGGTTCATTTAATGTTGTCTCAGAGGTGTCTGAGACTGTCCTAAATTCTTTTCTTTCTTTCTTTTTTTTTATTCTGCTCTGCAGTAGTTATTTCTACTCTTTATCCAGGTCACTTATATGTTCTTCTCCCTCAGTTATTCTGCTATTGATTCCTTCTAGAGAATTTTTAATTTCATTCATTGTGTTGTTCATCATTGTTTGCTCTTTAGTTCTTCTCGTTCTTTGTTATATGTTTCTTGTATTTTCTCCTTTCTGTTTCCAAGATTTTGGATCACCTTTACTATCATTACCCTGAATCTTTTTCAGGTAGACTGCTATTTCCTCTTCATTTGTTTCGTTTGATGGGTTTTTACCTTGCTCTTTAATCTGCTGTGTATTTCTCTGTCTTCTCATTTTGCTTAACTTGCTGTGTTTGGGGTCTCCTTTTTGCAGGCTGCAGGTTCGTAGTTCCCGTTGTTTTTGGTGTCTGCTCCCTGTCGGCAAGGTTAGTTTAGTGGGTTGTGTAGTCTTCATGGTGAAGGGGACTGGTGCCCTTGTTCTGGTGGATAAGGCTGGATCTTGTCTTTCTGGTGGGGAGGACCATGTTTGGTGGTGTATTTTGGGGTGTTTGTGAACTTATGATTTTTGGCAGCCTCTCTGCTAATGGGTTGGGTCATGTTCCTGTCTTGCTAGTTGTTTGGCATGGGGTGTCCAGCACTGACATTGCTGGTCATTGAGTGGAGCTGGGTCTTAGCATTGAGATGGAGATCTCTGGGCAAGCTAATATTACACGGGGCTAGGAGGTCTCTGGTGGACCAATGTCCTGAACGTGGCTCTCCCACCTCAGAGGCTCAGTCCTGACAGCTGGGCAGAGCAGCAAGACCCTGCGAGCCACACGGCTCCTCTAGGGTACAGTGCTTTGAAGGTTGAAGGAACAGTTGGCCGTTGCACTTCACACTACCAGCTGAATGTTAAGTAGGATCTGCGAGCAGCAGAGAATCTTCTACTAGATGTGGCCCAGGGGTTAGAAACTGCAGGAGTTTCCTGTATAAAATTTGAAACTTGCCAAATACATGGAGGGCATGGAGAGATGGAAGAAGGAGGCAGCCACTCCAGATTGGTAGGAGGCGGGTTAACAACAAGCAAGGGAATCTGTGAGGCTTGCCTTGGGTGCCACAAGCCATGTGCATCTTGGCCACCACCCACCATAATCTCAACAGTTTATAGAGGCCTTTAGGGGGTTCAGTTGTGTATCCCATCCAGATGGCCTCAGCAACACCTTCTTTATTTTCTTTTCAAAAGTTCTTTTTATTGTGAAATGTAAAACATGAATAGAGAAGTACATAATGTACAGATTATATACAATTGTATATACTGTAAATTATTATAAAGTGAACAGCTATGTGATCACCACTCAAGTCAAGATATAGAATATTGTCAACACCTAAAATTTGCCTAAGTATTCTTTCCTAATCTAAATAACTGATTCCCTCCCCAAGAGATAATTACTATTTTAATTTTTATGTTAAGTACTTCCTTCTTTTCATTACAATTTTACCTTTAATTCAATTTCATATCCCCCCAAAATTTAGTTGAATGTCATCTCTTTTTAAAATCATTGTATAAATGGAATATACAGTTTGAATTCTATAATTCTGGCTTCTTTCTTTCAACATTATGCTCTGGGTATTCGGTCATGTTGTTACAGGAATTTGTCCTTGTTCAGACTTGTTAAATCACACGTTGCTGACCCACGCCTCCAGAATTTCTGATTTAGTAAATTTTGGGGTGGGTCCTAAGAATTTATTTATATATATAATATATATAATATATATTTCTTAATGACAGAGGTGACTTTATTTTCTTTCTTTCTTCCTCCCATTCCTTCCCCTCTTCCTCTCTTTCCTTCCTTCCTTCCTTCCTTCCTTCCTGCCTTTCTTTCTTTCTTTCTTTCCCTTTGACTCCACCCATTTCTCCCATCCCACACCCCACCACCTTGGCAACTACCAATCTGTAATCTGTTCTTTGTATTTATGAGCTTCGGGATGTTGTTTGTTTGTTTGTTTTTTGCTTTATTTTTTTAGATTCCACTTATGAGAGGGATCATATGCTACTTGTCTTTCTCTTTCTGACCTATTTCACTTAGCATAATGCCCCCAAGGTCCATTCATGTTGTCACAAATGGCAAGAATTCATTCCTTTTTATAGCTGAATAATATCCCATGATATACATATATACATATGCCACAATTTCTTTATCCATTAATCTGCTGATGAACACTTACTTTGCTTCCATATCTTGGCTATTGCAAATAGTGCTGCAGTGAACATAGGGAGGCATATATCTTTCTAAGTTAGTGTTTTTATTTTCTTTGAACAAATACCCAGAAGTAAGATTGCTGGATTGTATGGTAGTTCTATTTTTAATTTTTTGAGGGATCTTCATACTGCTTTTCATAGCGGCTGCACTAACATTCCCACCAACAGTGCACAAGGATTCCCCTTTCTCCACATCCTCACCAACATGTATTATTTCTTGTCTTTTCGGTGATAGCCATTCTAACAGGTGTGAGGTGATATCTCGCTGTGGTTTTGATTTGCATTTCCATTATGATTAATGATGTAGAGCATCTTTTCATGTACTTGTTGAATATTTTTATGTCTTTTTTGGAAAAATGTCTTTTCAGATCTTCTGCCTATTTTTTAATTGGTTTGTTTGGTTTTTGCCATTGAGTTGTATGAGTTCTTTATATATTTTGGATATTAGCCTGTTATCAGATATATGATTTGAAAATATTTTCTCCCATTCTGTAGGTCACCTTTTCATTTTGTTGATGGTTTCCTTTGCTGTGAAGAAGCTTTTTAGTATGATGTAGTACCCCTTATTTATTTTTGCTTTTGTGGCTTTTGCTTTTGGTGTCAGATACAAAAAAATCATTGCCAAGACCTTTGTCAAGGAACTTACTGCCTTTTCTCTTCTTGGATTTTTATGGTTTCAGGTCTTATATTCAAGTCTTTAATCTATTTTTAGTTAGTTTGTATGCATGGTGTAAGACAGTGGTTCAGTTTCATTCTTTTGCATGTGGCTGTTCAGATTTGCCAGCACCATTTATTGACGAGGTTGTCCTTTCCCCATTGTGTATTCTTGACTCCTTTGTCATAAATTAATTGACTATATATGCATGGGTTTATTTGTGGGCTTTCTGTTCTGTTCCATTGATGTATGTGTCTGCGTTTATGCAAATACCATACTGTTTAAATTACAATAGCTCTGTAATATAGTTTGAAATCAGGGAGCATGAGGTCTCCATGCTTCTTTCTCAATATTGCTTTGAATATTCAGGGTCTTTTGTGGTTTCATATAAATTTTAGGATTGTTTCCTCAATTTCCATGAAAAATGTCATTGGAATTTTGATAGTGGTGGCATCAAATCTGTAGATTGCTTTGGGTAGTACAGACATTTTAACAATATTGATTATTCCAGGGCATGAGCATGGAATATCTTTTTATTTATTTGTGGCTTCTTCAGTTTCTTTCATTAATATCTTGTAGTTGTCAATATACTGTTTTTCTTAACCTCCTTGATTAAACATCTTTCTGGGAATTTTATTCTTTTTTATGAAATTGTAAATTGGATTGTTTTCTTTATTCCTCTTTCTGATAGTTTATTGATAGTGTATAGAAATGCAACAAATTTTTGTGTGGTGAGTTTATATCCTGCAACTTCACTGAATTTATTTATTAGTTCTAACAGTTTTTTGATGGAGTGTTTAGAGTTTCCTATACAATCATCCCTTGGTATCCTTGGGGGATTGGTATCCCCCCATGGATACCCAAATCTGCAGATGCTCAAGTCCCTTGTAAAACTGTGTAATATTTGCATGTAACTAATACACATCTCCAACTCTGGTCTCAGTGCAATCCCAGAGAAAAACTTACAAGGCATACGGGATCAGAGGTCACTGTAAAAAAAAAAAAAAAAAAAGAAAAGAAAAGGAGAAAAAAGAAACAAGTCACTGTGAGTGAGAGCTGACAACAGACAGCAGAATCAGGACTTTAGATAATGCAATTATTAAAACAATATAAACGATTATGTTTCATATGTTTAAAGCAACAGAAGAGGGGATTGATGATTAAATGAAGGTGAGAGGGATAACTGATGTGGATAGATTGCCTCTGATAATCCAGATGGTACACTGCCGTTGATTCATTGCTTAATTTGATAGTATTGATTGAGATTCTGCTATATGCCAGGTGATGATTTAGGGGCAGGATGGGAGGTGGGATTGGGAGATCATTTTGGTGCCATGGTGCACTCACACTGGATGAATTTCCTTTGAAAAGATCACTAGATCAGCTGTCATGAGAAATGCTGGAGGCGGAGGTATTGGAAGCATGTGGAGGAACTGAAAGTGAGGAGGCGTCTAAGGTGAAGAGGTCTAAGAGTCTAAGAGTCCGACGTCCTCTTGGAAGCTTAGCTGGCTTGGAGACTGAGTTGAAGGCTGCCAGTGCCAACCAGCAGCAGTGAGCTGTCTTACGTGGTGTCTGCTAAGGTGGTACTATATTTCCTTCCACAGTTTTTGCGTCCCCAGAGAATTGCAGGTTCGCACGGGCCAAGAGATCTCACAGGTTAAGGTCTCCATCTCCAAAGATTGCCCCCATCCCACTTCAGATGTCAATCACAAGTTCAGATGATCCCCTGTGCTTCTCACCTACTGGCTATAAACTGGAAGTTCCTGTGACCCCCCTCCAACCCCCGCTCCTCGGGTTCCATTAATGTGCTAGAGTGATTCACAGAACTCAGGAAGAGTTGACTTACTAGATCACCAATTTATAACAAAGGATCTAACTCAGTAAGAGCCAGATGGAAGAGATGCCTAGGGCAGGTATGTGGGAAGAGTTCTCTCCACCCTCCCAGTAACTGCACCGTGCACCAGCCCGGAAGCTCTCCAAACCCCAGAGTTCAGGGATTTTTATGGAAGCTTCACTATGTGAGCATGATTGATTGAATCACTGGCCATTAACGATCAATGCACCCTCCAGCCCAGCTCCCCTTCCAGGAGGTGGGAGTGGGGTGCGGCTGAAAGTTCTGATCTTCTAATCGCCTGGTTCACTCCCCTGGCAACCAGCCCTGAGTGAGTCCTGTAATTATCTTGGGGCTTTCCAAACATCACCTCATTAACATAAACGCAGGTGTGATTGCAAGGGGCTTGTCAGGAGCAACAAAAGACTCCTTTCACCTTTTTGGTTCTTATCAGCTAAGAAATTCCAAGGGTTTTAGGAGTTCCTGTGCTGGGAACAGAAATGAAGACCAAATATATATTTCTTATTATAAATCACAATATCACAGTATGTGTTTATATGTTGCAGTTATTGTGCCTGTGCTTCAATAAACAGTGGGAGCGGGGAAAAACTGCTTTCTCCAGACTCAAACTGCATCCTGAAAAGCGTCCTGTTCGTGGCACCTCAGCCTGCCTTATTGTGTACCTTTCTCAGCTGACTGTGGTTTGACTTGTGTTTTAAGAAAGCAGTTTTTCATATTTCAGCTATCTTGCAAATATGGTAATATGCATCTTACATTCCTAGCAGAGTTACTTATTTTTCAAGTGCTATCCTCTGACTCATTACTGAAAACCTAGAATATGAGTCCAGAAGACATGTTTGAGCAGAAAATTTAACATTTTAATTTACGTGATTTAGGCAGTATTCTGACTTAGACAATGAGAGAGATTATGTGAACAGTCATTTGTTCTTCAGAGACTGAAAAGCCTTTCTTTCCTGCCAAAACATTGATATTAGAATTTTGTTGAATGTCGGAAATAATTAGGACATTAGCTCATGAACTTTTCTTAACTATATATATAGTTATATATATATAACTATATATATATTAATATTCTAGGCATTTAGCATCTAGTCAATGGAATTGTCTTTTATAATTTAAAAAGTCAAAGCTGTTAAAAATTCTACAGCATTCAAAGTTTCCACAAGCGAAAGTCAAATTTATGTTACCTACTAATCTTAGTTGTATTTATCACTAATGCTTTAATAGTAGTAAGATATTTAAATTAGTTTAGTAGAGAAGCTTAGAAAATAAATTTAGGTCGAAACCAGGGTGGCAATAGCTCTTGAATTAATGTTTTATAGCTAATCTCTGTCAAAGGATGTGCTTGAACCTATGAGCTGTTGAAAGCAAGAGGTTTTTTTTAAATATCTTTTTTTTTTTTTTTGCGGTACGCGGGCCTCTCACTGCTGTGGCCTCTCCCGTTGCGGAGCACAGGCTCCGGACGCACAGGCTCAGCGGCCATGGCTCACGGGCCCAGCCGCTTCGCGGCATGTGGGATCCTCCCGGACCGGGGCACGAACCCGCACACCCCGCATCGGCAGGCGGACTCTCAACCACTGCGCCACCAGGGAAGCCCAAGAGTTTTTTTTAAAAGGTTGATCTACTAATGTTGCATTTTCGACAGAGAATTCTGTTTATCATTTGCATGAGTCCTCATTTTTGGTTACAGGCAAAGCACTTAGCTCTTGCATTTTTAAGAAAAAAAGGGCAATTTTTAAATAACAGTATTGGGTCGGTCACATGAGTACCAGAAAGGCTGAAGAATCAGGCTGAGGAATACACGCCCTAAATTAAGTCATAGAATTGCTCTGAAGGACGTATCACTGCTGCTCCCACTAAGCTCCAGACCACGTTTAGCTCTTTCTAACCACCAACAGCACTAATGCAGGAGGCTCCTTACCTAGCGCAGCTGGTTCCTGCTGCCTCCTGCTGCAGCCATACTGTTCCTCCAGGGAGGCCCCCGCTCTCCGCTGCCTGTGTCTGCACGCCTTGCCCCTGATTCAGAGTCTGGACTAGATGTGAATGGCATAGCCTGAGTCAGCGCCTGCATCCTAGTGGCAAGGGATGCAGGAAAATCCAGCTCAGGCACCGCGGAGATATTTTGGGTTCGGTTACAGACCACTGCAATACATCGAATAACACGATAAAGTGAGTCACACAAAGATTTTGGCTTTGCAGTGTATATAAAAGTTATATTTGCACTACGCTGTTGTCTGTTAAGTGTGCAATAGCCTTTTGTCTAAAAAAACCCATGTACATACCTTAATTTAAAAATACTTTATTGCTAAAAAATTGTCCCCCAAATTAAAATAGTAACATCAAAGATCACAGATCACCGTAGCAAATATAGTAATAATGAAAGAGCTTGAAACAGTACACGAATTAGCAAATTGTGACCTAGAGACACAATGTGAGCCAGTGCAGTTGGAAAAATGGTGTCGATAGACATGCCACAAACTTTCAATCTGTGAAAAATGCAGTTATCTGTGAAGCCCAATAACGCAAAGTGCAATAAAATGAGGGCTGCCCGTATGTGTCATTTTCTGCATCTAAAGAGAGAGGTTTCTTCCTCTCACCAGGATTCATTAGGAAGGTAATTTTCCAAACCTAGCAGAAGGGCTCAAAATCTGGGTGGCCAAAATAGGATGAAAAATGGAACATTCCAAGATAACTTCTCTATCAGCAGCTGCGTAAATCTGTAAATAATGTAATAAGGTGGAGAGGCCTCCTTAAAAATGACGAATGAAGCCACTGAAAGAGTAAACTCTACCCCTGTCTGGTCACTGACGGTCGTAGGAAAAGCAGATTTCCTAACTCTTCCTTCGGTGATCGCCCACAGAGGCACCCCCCTCCCTGCTAAGAGATTTTTCACACTGACCTTAGGCGGCGGACTGTGCCTGCTCTAACCTCATATTTACCTCAGACCCAAAGGCTTCTTATTATTGGATTTATCCTGACTTGTTTTGGGGCTGCAGGGATCATAGCGATCTTGGGCCCTTCCCAACTATCTCATCTTAAAATTCAGGCTACCTCTCCTTTCTGCAAAGAGCTATGGCTGTACTGTTTACCTTTAATTATGTTCTACCTCTAGTTTCTTCTTCCAGAGGCAAGATTTCCTGTTTTATAAACCTAATGTTTTCTTTGGTCATTTTGCTTTGAAGGATAAGAAAGGGAAGTCAGGAGATGTCTTCTGTAGTCTTATTTTGTGGGCGATTTAAAGTGAAAGCAGATTTATTACATTTGAAGAGGAAGTAGAAGGAGGGAAAAATGTCATGATTTTACTGTGAAAACAAGACCATTGTTAATATCTTAGAATATTACTTTTCAGTCTTTATCTAAATGCAAACATTTTTATGGTAACTCCCAACTGTGCATGCAAGTTTCTTCTCCTTAGGTTTGACATACGTAGGAATTTTCCATTTATTCTCACAACCTTCATGAATGCTATTTTAATGGCTATTGTTAAAGAAAAAACTGTTCATGATGCTTGCTAAAATGGGAAGGCAGACTTTATTTGAGTTTATTTTGATAAGTATAGGGATTACCACAATGGGGCTTTGCAGCAGGGGAGAGAGATTGGGCTTAACTCTGAATAAAGTCAGGAAAAGTGGGAATTTATAGCTGAGGAACAGAGGATTGGGGGTTGATGGAGGGACAGTTACCAACAGGTTAGGGTTATTCTGCTGAACTGACTTACAGAAATCTTGAGGTAAGCCAGGGTGACCAGACGTCACCTGGGGATGGAGGGGAACGAGGAGGTGATCAGCTCTTGAGGGTGGAAGATTCTGGCTCAGCTGACTTAGCAGGATCCTTGCTAAAAGCAGACTCTTGTGCACATGTTCAAGGATGAGTCCAAGTCAACGAAGAGCTCGGAGGAGCTTGATGAAAGTTTTCTCAAGGAGACAGACTTTGTCCCAGTTCTCTCATGGGAATCTAACCAAGTTTATTGAACCATCTCTTTGCTGTTGAATATTCATTTTTTCTGGTATTCCACAATTTAAAAGAATGTTACTAGGTACATATTTGTGCGTAACATGTTTTCACATTTAGAGTTATTTTTCAGGAGTAGAGCGACTGCGTCCAAGGCTGTGGTGATTTCATGGGATTATTACTGTCTCTTCCAAAACGATGCCACCAGCAGTGTTCCCACTGACTCTTACGAACACTGGTTCTGTCATTTCCCCAAGATGGTAGCTTCCAGAATTGTGTTCTATTGTCTTGCATATTTGTTGTTATTTTACTCCTGGTGCACTTTTATTTCTCAGTGTTTGTTAGAGTGTAAGGGGCTGGTGGGCAAGATCTGTGTCTTGTTTTTCTTTTTACCTCCAGAGCCTGGCTCAGTGCCTAGAAGCTGAGGGACGAATATGGGATGAATGAATGACAGATGGTAATTGCCTCCTTGTGACTATTCCCCGTGTATCTGTTGGGGGCTTAGTGCTTTTAACAAATGTTAATCTAATGGTAAAGATTGAGATTTTAAACACATGTTGGTTGCAAGTATCTTGAGAGGAATGCATGCAGGTTATTACAAGAAATCTTTCTAATAACCATACCACGTCGCACAAGCTGTTTCCATGGAAATGAAAGCCTTGAATAAGAAGCCTTGAACCGAGATACAGAGTGGGTAATAAATATAATTTCCCTCTCTCACTAACCTATCATGTGAAACTTTAAAGTTTCATAACATCACTTTGATAGAAGCTGTCTTATGATTGGAAGGGTCTTAAAAATTCAGATTTTTAATTGTGGATGTATAGCACCAGATGGCCAAAAGGAACCTCTAACTATTGGTACACAGACCCCTTTAGAACTCACCAACAACTCAGCTTTTAGAGAATTCAATCATATCCCCTCAAGCTTTCCCAGCCTGCATTAGAAGCTCTCCCCAGTAGCAGTTAGTGGCACAATGAAAAGATTTACACCCCTCAATAATCACTTTCTTCGGAAACTCTGGAATAATTTGAATGCCTGTGGAGGCTTCTGGTTTCTTTTCTCCTTAACTCTTACCCATTTAGAGGCATTTATCCACTCAAATGGAAGTCTTGGGTCTCCCCCGACAGCACTAAACATCAACTTTTCATTAGTTTGGCAGATGTTTAATGAAGACCTTTGAGACTCCACCAAAATCTATACTTAAGTAAGTTATCTTGCTACCCAATTAAAACCTGCAAACAGCCCCTTTATTATTGTAGGGGCCTAGATAAAAGTTTGGTTAGCAAAGGATAAGGGTGCTTGGCCTGGAATTCTGGGGGCATCAAGGGAACCCAGGCAGTTGTCAGTAAGCTCAGCCCCATGCATTTATCCAGATGCTAGTTGTAAATGGTAGCATCCGGTCTTTCCCCATTTTTATGGACTCCTTTTCTGATACAGTGGGCATGCTTTTTCAGGATGCTATGCGGGCGTTAAAATCCCTTCTACCACAATTAGGGAAGCTGTGGGTACAAATGGGACCTCTTGGCACACTGTCATTCTGATACTTAACAAGCCTGATGGAGGGGCTTCCCTGGTGGCGCAGGGGTTAAGAATCCGCCTGGCAACGCAGGGGACACGGGTTCGAGCCCTGGTCCGGGAAGATCCCACGTGCCGCGGAGCAACTAAGCCCGTGCGCCACAACTACTGAGCCTGCACTCTAGAGCCCGCGAGCCACAACCACTGAACCCACGTGCCACAAAGACTGAAGCCCACGTGCCTAGAGCCCGTGCTCTGCAACAAAAGAAACCACCGCAATGAGAAGCCTGCGCACCACCATGAAGAGAAGCCCCCCACTCGCTGCAACTAGAGAAAGCCCGCGTGCAGCAACAAAGACCCAACGCAGCCAAAAATAAAATAAATAAGTATATTAAAAAAAACCCAAACAAGCCTGATGTACATGAATGAGGTCACCTTTATGTTTCAACCCAGGCTCTCCACTTTCATGTTCTAGCTTTGATCCAAAGGTGTCAAGCTGAAGCGGTTGGTCCTCTCCTCAGTCACCTGACAAAACGTAAACTCATCAGTGGTGAGGTCTGATGGAAGAGTCTTTGGAGTGTGTTCCTTCTGGGTTGCATAGTGTAGCAGGGGGTAAGTGCAGACTCTGGCCAAGACCCAACTTATCCCCAGTCCCTCCTTCACTCTTTATTCACTGGACCCAGGTAATGCACCTTGCCTTTCTGTGAGACTGGCTTCTCATTTGGAAATGAAGTTAGTTCAGTATTCCTCATTGGACTGTTGGAAAGATTAAACTACATCATCAATCACCATGTATAATGCTGGGTCTAAGTCAGTGCCCAAAAAATGAAACTCTCTATCACTTTCCCCTCTAAATGACTTACAGATTTTCAGGCTACTCCCCTCCCAGACTAAAAGGGCTTTCACAGTGAGATTTCAGGCAACACAGTTGGAAGATTCATTTTGGGAAACAAAATCGGGGCTCTTCAAACCTTATCTTACAGACAGCTGTCCACCCACCTATTCAGAAAGCAGGCATTAGTAGCAATTTAAGTTCCCGATTCATCTTGTTCTCCTGGACGTGAAGAAGAAATGGCACTAATTTTATTACAGTAATCACTGAAATATTTTAGAAGTTTTAAGAAAATCATTAAAAGAGTCAGCTCTGCATTTCTTATTGGGTTAGCATCGTTTTTTCCCTAACTTTATCTGATAGGAACTGTTATTGTTCTGGTTATAACTTGTGTATGGAGAAGGCCTGCTCACCACAATATAAATTCCTTTTATGGCAGAGAAAATTGGGGTGTTAGGAAAAGTTAAAGTCTGTACTTGCTCATCAAGGCTTGTAAACACTTGTGGGTCACACGCGTTGTTTCCTAAACCTTGGCTTCCCTTGGCGAGTTTGTGGTATGTGTGAAGCCAACATCCACGATTCTGTGTTAGACTAGGTCTCAGGTCAAACCCAGTGGGAGAATTTAATTCTCAACTAAAGGTAGAAGAAATCACTGAAGGGAAGGGGGAATTTTTTCATTGTTTGTTTTGATTAGAAACAGCTCTCTGGGGAGCAGGTAGTTTTTCTTTTCTTGGCTTCTCTTTTTTTTGGTCATTTGTCATCTTGTAGGCCTTAACTTTACTGTGTTAAATATTTATTATTTAATACAGGAAAGTAATAATAGAAATGGTCTCACTTTCCCAAGCTGTGTTCCCTCTCCAGGGTAATTACTTCAATGAATGCTGGAGGGTACAGTCTTCCCCGAGAGAGCTCCCGCTGGCTACAGAGAGAATAATCGAGATGGTTGTTGCTTTCTGGTTCTGAATTCCCAGAGCTCTGGTGGAAATAGTATATTGTAGGCAGAGGCAACATGACATTTGAAATCATAAATCCTTTCATTAGGAGATGAGCCTGTTTACAGACACAAGGAGGGAAGAGGGGAGGGCTTGTCACCTCCAGTGGCAGTGCTTACTTACTTACTTAACGAGCTAAATGTAACCTCAAGTCGTACAAGCCATCCAACAAGGTGAAATGCATGGTTTCAGTCTCCAGGCTTGTCAGCACCCAGGCTGAGGTGTGCGGGAGAATCCACTCCCACGGCACACATATTTAAGGGCATGGGCGATACTAAAAAGCACTGCAGAGCCATACCTGTGTGCCCTCACCTCTGAACTTACAAAACATGGCTATTCTGGGGTTAACCGCAGGGCAGACCCAGGAGTGGAATAGGGATTTTTTCTTTTCTTTTTTTTTTTTTTAACAACTTAGTTAAGATATCTTTTACAAATAAAAATTGTATAGATGTAAGGGGTACAACTTGATGTTTGGATAGATGTTTACATTGTAAAAGAAGCATTACCATCAAGGCAAGCAACTTGTCCGTCTTCAGAATGTGGCTTCCAGGTCACTGTGCTTGTCTGCAACACATGGATGGAAGGGGAACTAGCGCGTGGGGTAACAGAAGTGCCACAGATCGCTTTTTCCTGTGGCTATTACTCAAGCCCATGGCCACATCTAGCTAAAAGGGAGGCTAGAAATGTGGTGTAGATGTCTGCCTAGGAAGAAGAGGAATTACTGGTGAATACATCTCAGTGTGACTTCCCCAAACACCTGAACTTGTTGATCCCCACCCCACGCTACCCAAGGACTCAATACTAAGTTCTGCACGTAGTGGAGTGTATTCAGAACTCAACACCACGGGCCAGGGGGCCGGGGGCGGGAGGGAAGAGACTGGATATATTTATAAGGAAAAATGATCTGGCTGTAGAGCTACTCAACTTTGCTCCAGGGTGTGTTGGGTGGGACAGGAGGACATTCGTAGTCTGTGGCGACCAAGCCAGGACTGTGGGCCAGCTGAATGGGAAGTCAGGGCACAAAGAAATCTTAGCAGGACAGCACTTACAGTCAGAGGGAACTGCAGTGTTTGGAGTGATTTATCTCTGGGGACCTGAGGAGGGACTAGCAAGGATGCCCTAGGGTGAAAACTGATGGTCTGCGGTCTGTAGTGATTCTATGCTTGAGTGCGACTCAGCTCCTCAAGCCCTTGGGGAGGTTTGCCTCCTGAAGACGCTAAGTGCGCCTGGATGAGATCTGATTCCTGCTAACTTCAGATCTGGCCATTTCCCCATGTGGACCCTGCCTTTCCAGCCCCCTGTCACCACTTGAGTTCCCTGAATGCAGCTGCTGCTGTAGCCTCTGAGCCTTTGCTCCGAGTGTTACTCTACCTGCCATGAGCTTTTGGGTCCATCTCTCACCCCACTGCCCTTGCCACTTGCCTACCCTCAAAGCACTGTTCGCCTTGCTGATTCGTGTTGACCCTTAACAGGAGCAGCTGTAGCGTTTGACCTGGGTTAGATGACAGTTTAGGTCTTCCTTCCTTTGCTGTTGGCACAGCTGGCTTAGATGCCCTCCTCTGTGGACCCAAACCACCTTGGGCTGGGTCTTATTGTGGAAGTAGTCGCACCACTTTGGGGTCCTGCTTACTGCACCATCTCCCTCTCCCCTCCACTGTGATCGTGTCACAGCAGAGATGCTGTCAGGCCTGCTGCTGAATCCTTGCACCTGGAGTAGTACTTGGCCTAGAGCAACTGACAGAAGAGGTTTGCTAATGATGGGGCTTCGCACAGGGCTACAGCTCATAAGCACCAAGGTTCCAGACCTCATTGCAGTCCTGGGGATTGGGTCTGAGAGAGAGGATGCCCGGGTTACACTGAGGACTGGACCAAAGCTCTGCTTGATTGGAGGCCTAGAGCCACAGGATGGTTCTACGTGCTGCCCCCTGGCAGGCTCAGTGGGGCACTGGATAGAGTGTATCCCACTGGGAAGCTGAGTGGGGCTTCAGAAACTGACAAGGCTCGAACACACGTGGCCTGTGAAGGAAGGGTTACTTCCTACCAACCACCAAGATTTGTTATTGAAATCAAGCAGCTTTTCCTTAAGTAAAACTTGGTTCCTTTATGAGACTTGTCATTATTTTAAAATATCACCTCAGTGTGGATCCCGGCATTAGAAAAGAAAGCAAGTGGCTGCCAGAGGAACGCCACCAAAGCATTTACGGGAAAAAAACCTACAAAATCTCAACATTTTGTTTTATAGCCCAAAAAAGAGAGATTTATAATTGATAAAATATAACACTTACAAGTTACAGTAAAAAAAAGTGTTCAGGCCTATCTGTCTTCTTTCAGAGCAGCAGGAATTTACTGGGCCAAAGTATTGTCTTTCTAGTACTATGGTAACTGCTGCTTCAATTCAGCCTGTAATATGATTTTAGAAATTCAGAATTCGGCTCTAAAAACTTCATTTCATTGTACTGGCAGGAGCTCTTGCTATAGAAATCTTGCACAAGAAGCCACTAAACTGTAAGGTAAATGTCAATGAGGGAATGGAAAAAAGAATATAGGAGAGACAAGACATTAAAAGAAGATGTGTTGCTTTCCTGCCTCTCCTGCTGATAAATGTGACAAAACATACCTGTGCACGCGTAATTTGATTCACCTTTATCTCCAAGAGGCAATAATAAAATACGATGGTGAAGAGCAGGACGCTGCCTGGGTTTGAATCCTGGTTCTGCCATTTACCAGCTTCAGACTTGGGTAAGTTATTTAAGCTTCTGTGCCTCAGTTTCCCAATATATAAAATGGGGATGATCATGTACTTGCCAGTGGCAAGTATTGGCATTGTGTTCCCCCAAACAATTACCCTGTCTCCTAGGCAGACAATGAGACCACATTTCTAGTCTCCGTTTTAGCTAGATGTGGCCGTGTGCCTTGAGAAATGGCCAAAGACAACTGAATAGAAGGGGTGTGCACCATTCCTGGGATCCCACAGGCTGATTCCTTTTCTGTCCACGTGATGCAGACAAGCACAGTGACCTGGCAGAGCCACAAGATGGAAGGAGCCTGGGTCCCTGAGTCACTGCTTAGAGGAGAGCCATCCACCCATGGGAACCCCTGATAAGGGTTCCCTGTGAGCAAGCAATGAGCCTCTGTTGTGTTTGAACCATCCTATCTTTATGGGTTTGTTCGTTACAGCACTACTCTAACCAATACAATACCCCCTAGGGCTATTCTGAGGATGAAATGAGTTAATACGTGTACAATGTTTGGAAGAGAGCTTATCTAATAATATGTAAACACCTAGGAAATGTTTGATATTATTATTGTTGTTGTTAGTAAGGAGAGGTAGGGTTTCTCATCTCAACAGATGAATACGGTCGCTTAAACCAAATGTTAAACGTGCCCCAGTGTACCTCATCTGTGGGTCTGTGTTTTAGATATGACTTCAAGTTTCCCACTAGGATTGATCTTTCCTTAGTCAATTCTGAATAAGTCAAATAACACACAGCTACAAGTATTAACTAACACATTGGGTCAGTGTATGGCTACCCTTTAGGTGGAAGGATGGTCAGTACGACAGGTATGATAAATACAGACTCTGGGACCAGGTGTCCTGGCCCTCAATTCTCGGACCTTCTCCTGGCTACGTGGGCTGTGTGATTCATTGCTGAGTCACTGCCCCATTCTCTGCTTCAGATTTCGGAAGGAGATAATGACAGTGTCTACCTGTAGGGGAGGAAACACTTTCCTCTTCTAGGTTCTTCTGCTCGGTTTAATCATTAAATCGACATGAGACAGGTTACTAGGAGAACATCAAATCTAATTATGTAGGTAGGGGGCCCCACAAAGACAGTGGGACCCAAGGGCAAGTCGGGCAGTGGAGGCTGATGTGTGCCTGGAGCTAAGGAAGGGGGTCTGGGCCTTGGAATGGGTGGAAGACACTTCAGGTGGAGATGGGAACAGCAAGTGTTTAGTAGACAGATGTTTGTCACGGCATGTGGAGAAGTCATTCTTACCTGAAACAAAGTTACCTTTTCTGGTGCTGGCCCCCTGTCTAAATTCTTTTAGGCAGTTAAGGGGGAGGTAAAAAGAAAACCCCCCTGAGTCTTCCGTTTTTAGAAACAATTAGCCTAAAACAGTCTCCATGACAAAGACACACATTTTGGGGTGGCAACGATACACTTCATTCAGCAGGTGAGAATAAATTGAATGCATACATCTGAACCACCCAGAGCAATGCCTGACACATGTCGTTTCAGAGCGGAAGTGTGATTCCCTGTTTACCCGTCACCGTGCATCACCTCAGGGTATAGTTTCTACATCTCCCTTGATGCCTTCCTTCCTTGAACCCTCTTCCCCTCTCTTGCTGGTGGCATCTGTCTCCTGGGCCTCAAACACCCTTACAGGTCGTTGCATGAGTGCATCCTCTTTTCTGGGTACTTCTAGCAGTGGAAATAGATTTGAGATATTTAAGGACTTACTCACTGAGTCTTAAAAATCGATGGTCAAGTCTTGACACGTAGTGAAGGCTTAACGTGGCTTTTCACATCACCACAGGTGTAAAAGTTTGAACATCACGATGGGAAACATGAGAAAAAGATAACCAGGAGTCTAAAGCCTCCTGTTCCCAGACACTCGCGTTGCTTCTGAGAAAGCTCTGCTGCCCGGTTCCTTTCATTCTGTTTCTCCACCTGTAAGCTGTCCACGGCCTTTAGGAACGATGCCTCCGTGCTGCTTTCGTGAAGGCAGACGCTTCAGCATTTAGTGCGCGTGCATTCAACAGAATCGTGTAAAAGAAGGATTCTTTTTGTCTGCTAACGTGATTGTTTCCTTGTACCTAGAGGATAAACAGGGCAACATGGCAGTGGATTAAACTAGACCCTGGGGAGTCTGGAAAGGAACTTCCAAGTGTTTCAGACAGTGGGCGGTTCTGGGGGCATGTCCGACCAGCAGATCTCAAACACAAAATAATGTCAAAGCAACACACAGCAAAACTCCTGTGTCCCTGTGTTTTCCCCTTATTTGAGGTTTCTCCATTTTCTGTGGCATAAACCTGAAACTGGTTTACGTTTGTGAATACTGTACTCACCTGAAATCAAAGAGTATGCCCTCTACTTCCCTCGGGTTCGGTCAGGGGACCTTTGACAGCTCACGCTGACACATCACCCTTGTTATGTTATAGTTGCTGAGTCCCATCTCCTGGTGAGGTCTCTGAGGGCAGGGAATGGGTGTTGTCATCTTTGCTGACCAGGGTGTACCACAGCTTCAGGCAAGGAGAACATAACAAATGAATAAGTTATTCAGGTAAGGTTGCCGGAGCATTTATGTCATTCAACTGAGACTCAGAAACTTGGGTTCCAAAAGTCTCTGAGAATGGGCAGAACGAAGCATCAGCAAAAATAGAATATTTGATAACAAAAAAGGCACAAAATAAAATGGATGATGCAGGTTTAAATGGCAAAATCTGTCAACAAAAAAGAATTTTTATTTTTTTCTCTTTTTCTGATGTTTCCAATGCCTTTTGACAATGTGAAAGCCATTAAGAACTGCAAGAATTTTCTTTTTCTTTTTTTTTTACTATAACGTTGGTCTTATGTTGTATTTATAAATGATCAAAACTTAGAAATACTAAATTCCCTTAGTTACACACATTATATTTGAACCATGCAATATAACTACAATCAATAAGTTTGTAATTATTGTCACATTAAGCCATTCTTAAATTAGTAAGTCAAGCATGTTTACTTTATATGCTCAGTAATTCACCTTTTTGATTAGTGAAGTAGAAAAGCAATTATTTCATTTTCTCTGTCCTGTTATTTATTTTAAGGGGTGGGAATAGAGAATGATGGTGAGTTCTAAACTTAAGATATCTATACATCCTAAACACTTAGAAAAGTTGAATCAGAATTGACTCTGTTGTGACAGTACACACTGGCAATAGCTCTCATTTGTTGAATGCACACTGTGTTTTACCGATACTGTACAATAGTGTTGTGAGTTAGACATAATCACCTTCATTTTACACATGAGATAGCTAAGTTTTGATCCCTAATTTGCTCAAGACCACTCAAGAGACAGAGAGGCACAGTGGAAAGTGGGACACAGCCCCGTTAGATTTTTAGATGCTAAAGCCCAGTTTCCTAACTTTGATGGAAAGTACAAAATGTAGAGTTTGGCCTTTTTTTTTTTTTTTTTTTGCCCTTGAAAAATGATTTATATAATTACCTTTCTCTGTACTTGTCATGACAAGTTATCCTGCTAGACTAGCTCCTTTGCTAATGTTTCCCATTGGCATCATTTCCGACTTTTATGAAATGGCTCAGGATCCTGCTACTCTGTGAGCCTTTCTGATAACTGTCGGGGACCAGCTGAATGTCCACTGAGTCCTCAGCTTCTTTCTCCCAGGCTCAGGGCTACATACTCCGCCCCCTCCCCGCTGTGGTCCATGCGGCCCGTGCGCATTCTAGCCAGTGCGTGTAAGTGCCAGGCCTGGACCCTAACATCCCCCACTTGAGGACCGACCGGGAGGAAAGCAGAGCCAGGAGCTGGCAAGAGCCTGGTTCCCCAGCGAACACAGGGGATGTAGACCCACCTGCCCGCTGTGCCGGATTTGAAGCGGGCAAGGAAAAGCCTTTTATTATGTTGAGGTATCGAGGGTGTTTGTTAAAGCACTTAGCAAATCGTGATGAAAGGATTAATTTTATTCCCTATTTACTTCTTTCATCTGTGTCTTCTCATCACACATAATAGATTGTTGGCAACTAACGCATGTTTAAAATTTTTATTCTATATATTTATTTAAAAAGTAATGTGTGAACAGTGTTAAAAATTTAGGAGCTAATGAAAAGTAGGAAGAGGGAAAATGAATACAAACCGTTACTGTGTTGGTATGTTTCCTTTAGGTTTTTCTCTTTTGGTTCTTTAAGGACTTTTTTCTTTATCATAGTTGATATCTTACTGAGGAGACAATCTTACATCTTTATCTTTTCTGTTTTCCATAATGACTTAATCCAAGTGTTTCCCAGTAAAAATTTCTTTATAACAATAGCTGCACACCATTCCATCCTCTGGGTGGGCTACGATTTATTCAACCTTCCTCTTATCATTGATCATTTAAGTTATTTCTATTTATTCACAATTTGAAAATAATGCAGTAACAGTATCTTTACCTCTAAATGCTCTTTCTATAAGGAAGTCACTTTGGACTAACCAAAGTACCTGTTCTTAGAGACAGGCCTGTGTTTCTATCAGTTCTTCCACCAATGTGCTGGAGAGAGCTCCCTGTCACAGCAAAGGTTCAAGCAGGGCTGCATGATCATCTGGCTTGACATGCATGGAGTCAAAGTTGAGACAGATGACTCCAAAGGTTCCTGACGACTTCTATGGTTTTCTATCAACTAAACACTCTCTTAACAGAATCCTAAGTCCTACCCAGGTAGAAATACTTACGTTGGCAAAAGCCCAGGTATAGGCTAGTACAAAGTCTTCTGGGCCACTTAGAAAAATTACTTACTTTTCAAACAGGTAATATGTTAACCTGGTGGAAAAAGATAGAAAAACATAGTAAAAATTATCTTTATAATTCTTGCTTCTAGTTGCTCAGTTTATTTTCCAAGAGGCAACCAACAATTTCGGTTTCTTGTGCATCTTTCCAAATAACTTATTTTGTACTTAAGTGAAACACACACTTATCCTTTTTTTCTTTCTTTCTTTTTACCCAGTGGTAGCATATTGTAAACATCATTCTGAAACTTGCTTCTTTATGTGCACGTAGTGTATATCTTGGCATCTGTTCCATATAAGTGCATCCAGAGATTTCTTGCTCTATTCTCCAGTGTCATTGTAGTCTAATGCATAGCTATACCACAATTTAGTTAATAATCCTCTGTGATGATTCCGAACAACCTTTGTTTCAAAGTCACAAACAGGCTGCAACAGTCATAGGTAATTTTGTACCTGGGGATGTCTTTCTGAACAATAAATTTCTAGGAGCAGAATTTCTCCCTCAATGGGTATATCAGTTAGCTATTGATGCATAAGCAACCATCTCAAAACTTGCTGGCTTAAAATAATAAGCATTTAGCCTTTATTATTAACCACAAACCTGCAGGTCAGCTGGGTAGTTTATACATCTGTGGGCAAGGCTTCATTGAGATCAGGTGGGCTTGGTCAGTATGTGCAGTCAGAGGATGGGTTGGCTTAGGTCTGGTGAGTCTAGGATGTATCTAGGGTTGTCTCACTCACATTTCTGGTGGTAGGATTTTTGCTGGCTGGAAAGACATGGTCTATGTACCAATCATCATTAGCTTGCTGGCTTGGATTTACTCATATGGGGGTGGCAAGGTTCTGAGACAGCAGAAGTTTGCAAGACCTCTTGACGTCTAGTCTCAAAATCGGCACGCCACCGCACTCTGTTAGCCAGAGATAGTCACAAAACCAGCCCCAATTCAAGGGGAGGTGAACCAGATTCCATGTCTTGATGGGAGTCGCATGAAAGGAGTCACATTGTATCTGAGCAGCATCCCCATTAAATAGGTAGGATGTTAACCTGGCTCCGTGCTAGGGGCGAGGAGAGGGACAGAGAAGACTGAAGAATTGTAGGCCATTCCTTTCAACTTCCCACAACGTGGAAGTGCATTTAGAAGTTTGACAGACTTTGCAAAATAGCCATTCACAAAAGCTTGCCAGTTGACAACATCACCAGCGATGAATGAGGGCATCTCTTTCACCATAGCTTTGCCAACAGAGCATGTTAACAAGGCTTTGGATCTTTGCCAGTTTGGGAAATGAATATAATCTTGGCTTATTTAAAGCTTTCATTTCTATTATTTTCAGTGAAATTGATTTGCATTTCCTTTTCTGTAAATTGTTTGTTCAGATTCCTTTATTTAGGTGTCTCTAAGTAGCACAGAGTTTGTGGGCCAAGGGGATGGTACGGGAGAAAAAGCCAGAAAGACTGAGATCCAAGAATGGTACCTGTAATTGTCATGTTAAGAAACCTGGACTTTATTCTACAAAGCAAAGAAAAAAATTAATGAGAGTTTTGAAGTGCATGGTCAGGCCGTTCAAGATGGCTGTTCTCTTGCTCTCTGTACATCCCCTGCTTGACCAGACCCTGCATCACTCACTATCCAGTCCTCTTAATTATAGGGCTTAATCAGTAACTGCCCATATGCTTGCCCCCGGCCCCAGCCACTGGTTTCCCTGGTAGCTGATGAGCCAACCTGGTGTGAGTCCCCCCCTATAACTGGTAGCCTCCCCCTCCCCCGAGTAGCAAAGACTTCTGCCGTGTCTTGCCTGCCATCTGCCATATACAGTGGGGTGTTACTCCAGGGCCTTTTGTTTCAGACTGGTAAGACTTATTGGATATTCCCTATCCAATAAGCCATTGATGTCTCTGTCGCTGTCTCTGGACTCTTTCTTTGGTCTCGCTGGGCAATTACAACTCTTGCAGGCCTGCAGGGTTCGGCCCAACGGGAAGCCAGAGAAGTGACGATAACAGAGCTGAGCAGTGTCCTAGGAAAGTAAGTCTTTCCAGGGCGTGGAGGAGCTTGGGTAACAGAAGGTATCCCAGAGTGACTATGGCCGTGATCCAGATGATGGGTGCGGACAGGAGAGGGTGTTGGGGAGATACTGCAGAGGTGGTGTGAGGGAGGGAGGGTGGGCAGAAGTGGACTCCGAGGGTCTTGCCAGTGACTGCAGGCAGAGTGCAGGCTCTGAGGAACCCAGATCGTGGGATGCAGCAGAGTGAGTAGCTTAGTGGGGAGGACGGTGAACTCACACTTGCCCGTGTTGAGGTGAATTCACTACTGAGACATCTGTAGGGAGATGCCTGTAAGCCGTTTAATGTTTGAGTCTGGAGTTGAGGAGCAAGGTCAGGACTGGAGATAAAAATGCGAGTCATTCATATAAAGGTGATAAAGTTATCCAGGGAGAGAGAGAGTCCAGTGAGTAAGGACCCAAGGGCAGAGCCTAAGGAAAGAAATATTTTAAGGTATCGGTCTACAAAAGGAAACAGTAAAAAAAAGAAAATAAAGGCCGAGAATCAGCAGTCACGATTGCTAAGGTTCTTGGCAGCTCTAAAGTTCAGCAGTCCTCTGGACGGTAATAACTGCACCCATGGTCTAGCTACAGGAAGCTCTTTTGCAAAGGGAGCCGTCTCTTGTTTCCTGATTTTCAGCGTGGTCCGACTACGGTTTCTTTCATGGCAGCAGTCAGCTCCTGGGGCATACGTCGTGCGTCAGCAGTTTGTCCCACTTGTGTTCAGTTTGATGGTGAAGCAGCTCGCAGAGGTACATTGCAGCAGGCACAGCCCTGCGGCTGCTGGCCTGCTTGTCCTCCAGCACCATGTTGTGGGTGAATTTGTCTTTCTGTTTGCTGTTGAGTTTGGCTCATAGGGAACTCTGACAAAACGGTCTCCAAACTGAATTTGACATTGGCGACTAGGGCAGATTTTGCATCTGCTCGGTTGGATACTTGGCCCAATCTGATTTAGAATGCTGAGTCAGCAGAATCATTCTTCCTAACCTCCCAAAAGATGTGGCACCCTGTTTTGTGTTTTTTTAATCAATAATAGAGAAGGCCCAAGTTGCTCTCTGCTAATGAAGAATTTAGATGCACAAATATGTTTTTATTTGATAAATCGTTCTTAGGTGGTAAAGTATCGAGTAACCATTGGAATCACTTGGTTATTTTCCAAATACCAAGAGGGAACAACGTAAGTAAATCCATACTTGACTTTTAATCCATTTAAAACTGAATAACTGTTGAGTTGACAGTGAGGGGGGGCAGAGTGGGAAACCTCTGAAGTGTTTCTGATGTAAGAACTGAAGCATATTTAAAAATTCCCCATGGGCTTCCCTGGTGGCGCGGTGATTAAGAATCCACCTGCAGGGGCTTCCTTGGTGGTGCAGTGGTTGAGAGTCCGCCTGCCGATGCAGGGGACATGGGTTCGTGCCCCGGTCCGGGAAGATCCCACATGCCGCGGAGCAGCTAGGCCCGTGAGCCCTGGCCTCTGAGCCTGCGCGTCTGGAGCCTGTGCTCTGCAATGGGAGAGGCCACAACACTGAGAGGCCCGCGTACCGCAAAAAAAAAAAAAAAGAATCCACCTGCCAATGCAGGGGACACGGGTTCGAGCCCTGGTCCGGGAAGATCCCACATGCCGTGGAGCAGCTAAGTCCGTGCGCCACAACTACTGAGCCTGCGTGCCACAGCTACTGAAACCTGCATGCCTAGAGCCTGTGCTCCACAACAAGAGAAGCTGCCGCAATGAAAAGCCCACTCACCGCAACGAAGAGTAGCCCTCGTTCGCCACAACTAGAGAAAGCCCGCACGCAGCAACGAAGACCCAGTGCGGTGAAAAATAAATAAAATAAATAAATAAAAATTTCCCGTAGGAAGTTATAGAATAATTTAAATACAAGAGTGAGCACGTGGAGGAAAAGATGTACTTTTGGATACTTCTTGGGAAACCTAGAAGTAAAAGTTGGGTAGCTGTTCATCACAATTACTAACAGTTACCATTTGGACTTGAAAAGCAGTTGGTTTGTACGTGGGGTATTTGCATTATACTCAAGAAACTCCACTTGTTATAAGGCAAGTCAGCTGAAGAGCCATAGAAATTTGGTGTGAAGAGATCCTTAAGAGTCCTCTCTACCTGGAGGGGGACAAAAATGCCCAGCTGAGAAAGGTCAGATGACTTGAACTACATGTTGGAGGCATGGCTTAGGACTAGACCCTCGACTCCCCAAATCCTAAGTCACAGTTGGATCCTCTCCATCAGTTGTTCTCAAAGTGTTGTCCCTGGACAAGCCATAGGAGCATCACCTGGAAACTTGTTAGAAAAGCAAATCCTCAGGCTCCACCCCGGTTGCTATCAAATCAGAAACTTTGCAAGAGGGCTTCAGCAGTCTGTGTTGTAATCAGCCCTCCAGGGGATTCTGATGTCAATAAAATCTGAGATCCAGTGTCGATCGAGATAATACTGACCTCCTCCTGGAACAAACACCGTTTTCCTTAGGCTGCAGGTATATCGTGATGTCATAAAGAGAATGTGTGCTCTCAGGCCAAATCTGCAGTAATTAAACCCGGCACATGTTGCTGCAGAACAGTTTCCACAAAGCTAGTTTTTTCCTTTGGACATTGTTCAGCAGGTGGTGTTTCCAAACGAGAAATCTTCGCAGCTAAAGTAGCTTCAGCCAATAAATTGTAGCATAAAAGTTTCAAAATGCAAAAATGCACTGGTTGAGTAGCATTTCAAGGTTTTCTTTTTTTTCCCTCCCTTAGTGATGAATGGTAGATGATATTACCTGTAATTGCTATCCACTCAAAACTACATATGAGCATTGGATTCTTATTGAGTAAGACAGGAAGGATATGGCCAGTCTTAAATTCTCTGCTTGAGTTGAAGGTCATCTTTTAGGCATCTACAGAAGAGGGCACTTTGGTGACATGCTTTTCTAAAACCTTTGTCAACGCCTGGCTGGTGTTGATGTTCCATTTTTCAGGATCATGGCTTTTAAGTACCTTTCTGTAAATATGTTAAATGGAATAAATTTTCATCAATGAACTTCATATGCATACTTGTGATTTCTTATACCGGTAAAATCATAGACTATATTGTGAGGGTCCTTTAAAAAAACCTCCTGGGGGATTTTAGGTGATCCTAAAATTCATTTAACACCAGTATTGAAACATTTTTTCTTCTTTAGGAATAGAAAATTTAATATATAACCCATGATTCTTAAGAAATTCCAAAGTACTCTGACCCACATTCTTACAACTTTTCTGTATGCCTGAAGTTCATCCAGTTATCAGAGTGTGAAAGGTCATTTATTGGATATATGCATCCTTAACCTATATAGGGAGATGTGTCCCTTTGTTTAAAGTTTAATAGGATTCCCCTAGTGGACTCTTCTTGGGCAATATCTACAGGAATTAAGCCCTGGGGAGGCTTGGGTAGATGTCATCAGTAGCCTTCATCTCTGCCCTGGGAAAAGCAATGAAAGAGTCAGCATCTGCTGTCCTCTGTGCTAGAAAGGCACCTACATAGTCATTGGAGAGGCTGCCCTGAGACTGTGGACACAGTTAGCCATTCATTCATCTCCAGCATAAGCACAGGCAATTGAATTTTCCACCTTTGGGCACAGAGATGAAAGTATTTCTGGTTATATAGCTAAGTATTGTTTGAGTGTAACATTTCATAGGAAATAAAAGGGTGTGTGAAAACTTCAAACAATTTTTGCCTCTTGGTGATCAGAAAGGTCCACCTCATGTATTAAAAGCATTCACTATGGTCTGGCCAGAGATGGGAGTTACAAACTATAAGAGCTAGAGGGAGCCTCAAAACAAGTGATTTGTTTTTTTCCCTTAACGTTTGAAGAAGCAGAGGAAGAAGAGTTTGCTCAGAACTGCTTTCTCTTTAGCTAATTAAAACTGGACCCCATCTCAGAATGCACATCTCTGGGGTCTCATTATATAGAATCCCCTTTATTTTGCTTGTCTCTGACATTCTGTTTGTACCTTAGAATTCTCAGGCTCCAGCTTACCTGGAGATGGTGGAACACCTGCAGAGAGGTACATTCTCTGTGTCTGGGCTTTGAATTTCACTGCCTTCTGTGTGGTGGGTCATTCATGCCTTGCATCCTACCCTCCTACATTGTTTCATACTGTCTTAGTCAATTTGGGTTGCTATGAAAAATACCCAGACTGAGTGGCTTACACAGTAACATCTATTTCTCATGCATCTAGAGGCTGGAAGTCCAAGATCAGGTGCATGGTCAGATTCTTAGTGAGGGCTCTCTTTCTGTTTTACACACGACCACCTCCCTGCTGTGTCCTCACATGGAAGAGAGATTGTCTCCCTCACGTCTCTTGTCATAAGGGCAGTAATCCTATTTATACTCATGACACAGTCAACTCTCAAAGCCTTACCTACAAATAGCATCATGTTGGGGATTAGGGCTTCAACAGATGAACTTTGAGGGATACAAACATTCAGTCCGGATCATATAGTCAGTAACATAGCTCATATCTGGAGGGGAACCAATCAGATCTATGCAAGTCCAACACTAGGTTTTATTTCAGGTTCCTGCATGAGCCGTCTTTTCATTGCCATTGGGAAGGTTTGAATTAGATTGGACAAGATGAAGATTCGGGTTATTTGTGATAAGTGTCAACACTAGATTCAGGAGGGTGCCAATAGCTGTTGGAAGAGGGAGAGGTGCGATGACGGGTAATGCATTAAAGTTGATCACTGGCCTCCCAGGCTCACACTCAAAGGCTGAGGTCCCTTGTTCCAGTCCAAACAAAAGCAAAACAAGGGCCATTAACCTCCTGTGTGGAAAACCTCAGGCTCTTAAGGAACCAGATGTTGGAACATACTTCTGATAATTTCAGTTTAACAAATATAAGCATTCACTATATGCCCAGCACTGTGTGAAGCCCTAGAGAGGGTAAGAACGAATATGGCAAAATCTCTAGCCTCAAGGAGCTTACAGTAATGTGACTAAAAGAGGAATACACATTATTGAAGTACAAAGAAAGAATAAGATAATTTTCTCTAGAGACTTTTAAAAGGTATCAAAACGTTGTGGTGCAAAAACTGATGATGTCAGAACCATATGGACGCCAGTTTAATTTCTGAACTTGCTGACTACGATCAGTAAGAACTTGGGTGAATCCTTAACGTCTCAGCTCCTTTTGGCTCCTTGTGAAAACTGCCATAGGGTTGTCATGTAGAAAAAATAACGTTTCATATGTGTCTGATGCATTAGCAGACATTGAGAAGTAGATATGAGATCTGATGCAGCCAGTGGTTGAGTCAGAGACAGGCTTCATTATTTTGTCCTTGAAGTATGAAGAGAGTTCCTACAGAATAATAGAGAAGGAGTGTAAGATAATCTATCAAAACTTAAGGGAGTGCAGGACGGTTCCCTTTTCTCCACACCCTCTCCAGCATTTATTATTCATAGATTTTTGATGTTGGCCATTCTGATCGGTGTGAGGTGATGCCTCATTGTAGTTTTGGTTTGCATTTCTCTAATAATTAGAGATGTTGCACATCCTTTCATGTGCCTTTTGGCCATCTGTATGTCTTCTTTGGAGGAATGTCTTCTTAGATCTTCTGCCCATTTTTTGATCCGGTTGTTTGTTTTTTTGATATTGAGCTGTAGGAGCTGTTCGTATATTTTGGAGATTAATCCCTTGTCAGTCACATCGTTTACAAATATTTTCTCCCATTCTGTAGGAGTAATGTGGCTGGAGTACTAGATGTGGTGGGGGAGGATATTTTTAAGAGTCTTGAAAGCAGATAGAAAAGTTAGAGCTTGAAATTATTAAACAAAGGGAGACAATGGAGCGAAGGTAAAGACGGCATAAACAGGTGAACACTTCCTATGGGGAAGGGGATGTGACTGGCACAGCCCCATGGATTCTACCCCTTGGCTCCTGTGGATTTCAGCGTTGTGATGGAAGAGAATAGTTGTGTTGAGAGCCCACTTGAAGTGCCTGCAGGTGGAGGGAAGGACCTCAAGTGGTGACTGCACGGCCTTCCTTCCTCTGCTGAAAGTGCTCCCCAGCTGTGGGGATTGATGGTCATAGATCATATTATTCCCAGGACTGTGATCAGTCTGATCAGTGCAGGATATCTTCCTGTGCACGATCAGCTGGGTGCTGCAGTGGGAGTGTCTGATTGGAGCATGTGATTCATACAATCTTAGACATGAAACACACCTGATTGATCATTCCAGCACTGAATTCCAGAGGGGAACATCCAGTAGCATGGCAGAGTGAGAACCTGAACGCGGGTCACCTGGTTTCTGGTCCAAGCTGCCTCTTACCACTAGATGTCTCCTACGAGTACAAACACAACACACACACAGGCATATTAATGTCTTCTGTCCATGTTATAACTCCACATTCATTTTATAAGACTGAGTTAAAGTGTTTCTTCCTTGGAAACATTTCAATGACTTTTGCAGATAGAGTAAATCACTTGGTCCTCTGCACCCCCATAGGACTTTGAATGTATTGTATCTCAATGGTAACATGTAACTATACGTTTTTCTTCTCAACTAGACTGAGAATTCATTTCTAATTTATCTTAAATTCTTAACCTCTCATTTCCCTAGGACCTAGCTTGGAATAGGTGCTTATTAAAAGATGTTTGTTAAATGAAAAATGAATGTGTGAATAAATGAATGAATAGAAGACACATCATCATGAAAAACACTCCTTGGGATCACAGAATAATTCCAGTAACGTGTATAGAAATGGTTTTCCTATGTAACATGAAATATATTAGCGTAAGCTCTATATCATGGGGTTGAATTTTAATGTTGAATACCTTGCGATATTGATGGTACTGAGGAAATGGTGACATTTGTATTGTTCAAAGGTGATGTTCTATGCAGACTGAAGGGACTTTTTGACTTTGTAATATGTAATGCTAGGAGAAATATATCTGAACAGAGATGCATTTGAATAGGAATCTAGAATTAGTGAGATTTTTCAGGAGTAACTTTATGGCACAGCGGCTTCATTTACTATCAAATCAGGCCACCCTTCGCTTAGGGGCCATAAAACACAAACATGCAAATTTAGTTTGGAATATGGATTCGTTAAGTTAGTTGTGATATTATGAGGTTGTGCAAATGTGAAAGCAGAGAGGAATCTTGCCCAAACTAATGATCATGTTTTTGCTTTTAAGGAGAATATTGTTTCACATTTTAAAGTTTCTGCAATTGGAAGAATTGTGCTGACTCCCGGGAGTAAATTTTTTTTTTAATATCTTTATTGGGGTAAAATTGCTTTACATTGGTGTGTTAGTTTCTGCTTTATGACAAAGTGAATCAGTTATACATATGCATATGTCCCCATAGCTCTCCCTTCTTGCATCTCCTTCCCTCCCACCCTCCCTATCCTACCCCTCTAGGTGGTCACAAAGCACCGACCTGATCTCCCTGTGTTATGCGGCTTCTTCCCACTAGCCATCTATTTTACATATAGTAGTGTATATATGTCCATGCCACTCTCTCACTTTGTCCCAGCTTACCCTTCCCCCACCCCGTATCCTCAAATCCATTCTCTGTGTCTCCAAGGTCTGTGTCTTTATTCCTGTCTTGCCCCTAGGTTCTTCATGACTATTATTTATTTTTTTTAATATTCCATATATATGTGTTAGCATACGGTATTTGTTTTTCTCTTTCTGACTTACTTTACTCTGTATGAAAGACTCTAGGTCCATCCATCTCACTACAAATAACACAATTTCATCTCTTTTCATGGCTGAGTAATATTCCATTTTATATATGTGCAACACCTTCTTTATCCATTCATCTGTCGATGGACATGTAGGTTGCTTCCATGTCCTGGCTATTGTAAATAGAGCTGCAATGAACATTGTGGTACATGACTCTTTTTCAATTATGGTTTTCTCAGGGTATATGTCCAGGAGTGGGATCGCTGGGTCGTATGGTAGTTCTATTTTTAGTTTTTTAAGGAACCTCCATACTGTTCTCCATAGTGACTGTATCAATTTACATTCCCACCGACAGTGCAAGAGGGTTCCCTTTTCTCCACACCCTCTCCAGCATTTATTGTTTGTAGATTTTTTGATGATGGCCATTCTAACTGGTGTGAGGTGATACCTCACTGCAGTTTTGATTTGCATTTCTCTAATGATTAATGATGTTGAGCATTCTTTCATGTGTTTGTTGGCAATCTGTATATCTTCTTTGGAGAAATGTCTATTTAGGTCTTCTGCCCATTTTTGGATTGGCTTGTTTGGTTTTTTGATGTTGAGCTGCATGAGCTGCTTTTAAATTTTGGAGATTAATCCTTTGTCAGCTGCTTCATTTGCAAATATTTTCTCCCATTCTGAGATCAGAAATAAATGAAAATGAAATGAAGGAAACGATAGCAAAGATCAATAAAACTAAAAGCTGGTTCTTTGAGAAGATAAACAAAATTGATAAACCATTAACCAGACTCATCAAGAAAAAAGGGAGAAGACTCAAATCAATAGAATTAGAATTGAAAAAGGAGAAGTAACAACTGACACTGCAGAAATACAAAGGATCATGAGAGATTACTACAAGCAACTCTATGCCAATAAAATGGACAACCTGGAAGAAATGGACAAATGCTTAGAAAAGCACAAACTTCCGAGACTGAACCAGGAAGAAATAGAAAATATGAACAGACCAATCACAGGCACTGAAATTGGAACTGTGATTAAAAATCTTCCAACAAATGAAAGCCCAGGACCAGATGGCTTCCCAGGCGAATTCTATCAAACATTTAGAGAAGAGCTAGCACCTATCCTTCTCAAACTCTTCCAAAATGTAGCAGAGGGAGGAACATTCCCAAACTCATTCTACGAGGCCACCATCATCACCCTGATACCAAAACCAGACAAAGATGTCACAAAAATCGAAAACTACAGGTTAATATCACTGATGAACATAGACACAAAAATCCTCAACAAAATACTAGCAACGAGAATCCAAAAGCACATTAAAAGGATCATACACCATGATCAAGTGGGGTTTATCCCAGGAATGCAAGGCTTCTTCAATATACGCAAATCAATCAGTGTGATAAACCATATTAACAAATTGAAGGAGAAAAGCCATATGATCATCTCAATAGATGCAGAGAAAGCTTTCGGCAAAATTCAACACCCATTTATGATAAAAATCCTCCAGAAAGTAGGCATAGAGGGAACTTACCTCAATGTAATAAAGGCCATATATGACAAACCCACAGCCAACATCATACTCATTGGAGAAAAACTGAAACCATTTCCACTAAGATCAGGAACAAGACAAGGTTGCCCACTCTCACCACTATTATTCAACATAGTTTTGGAAGTTTTAGCCACAGCAATCAGAGAAGAAAAAGAAATAAAAGGAATCCAAGTTGGAAAGGAAGTAAAGCTGTCACTGTTTGCAGATGACATGATACTATACATAATCCTAAAGATGCTGCCAGAAAACTACTAGAGCTATCAATGAATTTGGTAAAGTAGCAGGATACAAAATTAATGCACAGAAACCTCTTGCATTCCTATACACTAATGATGAAAAATCTGAAAGTGAAATTAAGAAAACACTCCCATTTACCATTGCAACAAAAAGAATAAAATACCTTGGAATAAACCTACCTAAGGAGACAAAAGACCTGTATGCAGAAAACTATAAGACACTGATGAAAGAAATTCAAGATGATACAAACAGATGGAGAGATATACGATGTTTTTGGATTGGAAGAATCAACATTGTGAAAATGACTCTACTACCCAAAGCAATCTACAGATTCAATTCAATCCCTATCAAACTACCAATGGCATTTTTCACAGAACTAGAACAAAAAATTTCACAATTTGTATGGAAACACAAAAGACCCCGAATAGCCAAAGCAATCTTGAGAAAGAAAAACGGAGCTGGAGGAATCAGGCTTCCTGACCACATTCTGTACTACAAAGCTACAGTAATCAAGACAGTATGGTACAGACACAAAAACAGAAATATAGATCAATGGAACAGGATAGAAAGCCCAGAGATAAACCCACACATATGGTCACCTTATCTTTGATAAAGGAGGCAAGAATATACCATGGAGAAAAGACAGCCTCTTCAATAAGTGGTGCTGGGAAAACTGGACAGCTACATGTAAAAGAATGAAGTTAGAACACTCCCTAACACCATACACAAAAATAAACTCAAAATGGATTAGAGACCTCAATGTAAGGCCAGACACTATAAAACTCTTAGAGGAAAACATAGGCAGGACACTCTATGACATAAATCACAGCAAGATCCTTTTTGACCCACCTCCTAGAGAAATGGAAATAAAAACAAAAATAAACAAATGGGACCTGATGAAACTTAAAAGCTTTTGCATAGCAAAGGAAACACAGGAGCAAATTTTGAGGAAATTATCCCTGAGTCTGTATATGTGAACCTAACCAAGTGTAAAAAGAATCTGCTCATCTGACTGTCACCTCAGTTGATTTATTCCCGTTGGTAGCACCACATGGAACTGAATTTTAACTTAAATAAGGATTCCTGGTTGTTGCTTTAAATGACTTGGAAAGGATACACTTTGATGCAGCACTAAGTTATTGTGCATTTAAAAAGCAAAAATGTAGACCTGTGGGATATAAGAAGCAAACATTTCTTAATGGAAGAGTGACTCACTTTCAAAATCTGTTGTAAGGTGGCAGTCAGTTAATGTGTGAATCATTCTCCCAACAGTTAAGGCATTCACGAATTATTTATTTTTAAAAATGAAGTATAATTGACTTTTAATATTATATTAGTTTCAGAGTGTACAACATAGTGATTTGATATTTTTATACATTACAAAATGATCACCACCATAAGTCTAGTTACCATCAGTTACCATCCAAAGTTACTATAATGTTATTGACTGTATTCCCTATGCTGTACATTACATCCCCGAGGCTTATTTATTTTATAACTGGAAGTTTGTACCTCTTAATCTCCCTCACCTGTTTCACTCATCATCCCCTGCCACATCTCCCCTCCAACCACTAGTTTATTCTCTGTATCTGTGAGTCTGTTTCTGTTTTGTTATGTTTGTTTTGTTTCTTAGATTCCACTTGTAAGTGAAATCATACGGTATTTGTCTTTCTCTGTGTGACTTATTTCACTTAGCATAACACCCTTTAAGTCCACCAATTCTGGCACAAATGGCAAGATTTCATTCTTTCTCTATGGCTGAGTCATATTCCACTGTGTACACAGACACACAGACACACACACACATACACACACACACACACACACACACACACACACACTCTACCACTTCTTTCTCCATTTATCTATTGATGGGCACTTAGGTTGCTCCCAAATCTTGGCTATTATAAATAATACTACAGTGCACATAGGACTGTGTACATATTTTTGACTTGGGTTTTCTTTTCAAAAATACCCAGAACTGGAATTGCTGGATTTCATGGTAGTTCTATTTTCAATCTTTTGAAGAAACTCCATACTGTTTTCTATAGTGGCTGCACCAGTTTACATTCCCACCAATAGTGAACAAGGGCTCTCTTTTTTCCACATCCTCACCAACACTTTTATTTGTAGTCTTTTTTCTGGTAGCCATTCTGATAGGTGTGAGGTGATATTGTGTGTGTTGTTTTTTTTTTTGCGGTACGCGGGCCTCTCACTGTTGTGGCCTCTCCCGTTGCGGAGCACAGGCTCCGGACGCGCAGGCTCAGTGGCCATGGCTCACGGGCCCAGCCTCTCTGCGGCATGTGGGATCTTCCCGGAACGGGGCACGAACCCGTGTCCCCTGCTTCGGCAGGCGGACTCTCAACCACTGCGCCACCGGGGAAGCCCGATATTGTGGTTTTGGTGTGCATTTCTCTGATGATTAGTGATATTGAGCAACTTTTCCTTTGTCTGTTGGTCATATTTGGGAAAATGTCTGTTCAGGTCCTCTCCCCATTTTTTAATCCAGTTATTTGGTTTTTTTGGATGTTGTTTTGTATGAGTTATTTGTGTATTTTGGATATTAACCCCTTATCAGATATATCATTTGCAAATATCTTCTCCCATTCAGTAGGCTGCCTTTTTGTTTTGTTGATAGTTTCCTTGCCTTGCAAAAGATTTTTAGTTTGATACAGTCCCATTTATTTGTTTTTGCCTTTGTTTCCCTTGCCTGAGGAGACGTATCCAAAAAAATTAAGACCGATGTCAGAGAGCACATTGCCTGTGTTTTCTTCTAGGAATTTTATGGTCTCAGGTCTTACAATTAACTATTTAATCCATCTTGTGTTCATTTTTCTGTATGCTATGTGAAAGTAGTCCAGTGTGATTCTTTTGCAGGTAGCTGTCCAGTTTTCCCAGCCCCATTTATTGAAGAGGCTGTATTTTACGCATTGTATATTCATTTTTTTTGATTTATAATATTATATTAGTTTCAGGTGTACAACACAGTACAGAGTTTTTATAGATTATATTCCGTTTAAAGCTACTACAAAATTTTGGCTATATTCCCTGTACTGTACAATGTATCCTTGCAGCTTATTTTTTTTATTTTTAAATTTAAAATAAATTTTTAATAGATCTTTTTTGGAGTATAATTGCTTGACAGTACTGTGTTGGTTTCTGTTGCACAACAAAGCGAATCAGCCGTATGCACACACACGTCCCCATATCCCCTCCCTCTTGAGCCTCCCTCCCACCCTCCCTATCCCACCCCTCTAGGTCATCGCAAAGCACCAAGCTGATCTCCCTGTGCTATGCTGCTGCTTGCCACCAGCCAACTATTTTACATTCAATAGTGTATATATGTCGATGCTACTCTCACTTTGCCCCAGGTTTGCCCTCCCACCCCATGTCCTCAAGTCCATTTTCTATGTCTACCTCTTTATTCCTGCCCTGCAACTAGGTTCATCAGTACCATTTAAAAATATATATTTTTAGATTCCATATATATGTGTTAGCATAGGGTATTTGTTTTTCTCTTTCTGACTTGCTTCACTCTGTATGACAGACTCTAGGTCCATCCACCTCACTACAAATAATTTTGTTTCTTTTTATGGCTGAGTAACATTCCATTGTATATATGTGCCACATCTTCTTTATCCATTCATCTGTCAATGGACATTTAGATTGGGTCCACATCCTGGTTGTTGTAAATAGTTGTGTGTATTCTTGCTCCTTTGTTGTAGATTAATTGACCATGTAAATGTGGGTTTGTTTCTGGGCTTTTTATCCTGCTTTCATTGATCTGTGTGTCTGTTTTTCTGCCAGTGTCATACTGTTACTGCACCTTTGTAGTATGGTTTGAAATCAGGAATCATGATACCTCCAGCTTGTTCCTCTTTCTCAAGATTGTTTCGGCTATTTGGGGTCTTTTGTTTTTCCATACAACTTTTAATCTTTTCTGTTGTTTTTTGTCTCTATTTCCTTTATCTCTGCTCTGATCTTTATGATTTCTTTCATTTTACTAACTTTGATTTTTGTTTGTCCTTCTTTTTCTAGTTCCTTTAGGTATCAGGTTATGCTGTTTATTTGAGATTTTTCTTGTTCCCTGAGGTAAGCTTATATTACTCTAAACTTCTCTCTAAGAACTGCTTTTGCTGTATTGCATAGATTTTGGACCATTGTATCTTTGTTTTCACTTGTCTCCAGTGATTTTTTATCTCTGCTTTGATTTCTCCAGTGACCCATCGGCTGTTTAGTAGCATATTGTTTAGGCTCCACCTGTTTGTGTTTTTGCAGTTTTTTTTTTCTTGTACTTGATTTCTAGTCTCATAGTATTTTGGTTGAAGTAGATGCTTGATATGATTTCAGTCTTCTTAAATTTGCTGAGACTTTTTTGTGGCCTAGCATGTGATCTCTCCTGGAGAATGTTCCATGTGCCGTTGAAAAGAATGTGTATTCTGCTGCTTTGGATGGAATGTTCTCCCTCTCTCTCGCTCTCTCCCTCTCTCTCTCTCTCTATATATATATATATATAAAATATATATATCTTATATATATATTAAGTCTATCTGGTCTGATGTGTTATTTAAGGCCAGTGTTTCCTTACTGATTTTCTGTCTGGATGATCTGTCCCTTCATATAAGTGGGGTTTTAAAGTCTCCTATTATTATTGTGTTCCTGTGCATTTCTCTCTTTATGTTTGTTAGTATTTGCTTTATGTAATATGCATTAGGTCAATAGTTGCTCCTATGTTGGGTGCTTATATATTTACAGTTATTATACCTTTCTGTTGGATTGATCCCTTTATCATCACATAGTGTCCTTCTTTGTCTCTTGTTACAGTCTTGGTATTAAATTCTATTTAGTCTGATATAAGTATTAGTACCCCTGCTTTCTTTTTGTTTCCATTTGCATGGAATACCTTTTTCCGTCTTCTCACTTTCAGTCTGTGTGTGTCTTTAGATCTAAAGGGTGTTTCTTTTAGGTAGCATATATATGAGTCTTAATTATTTTTATCCATTCAGCCACTCTATGTCTTTTGATTGGAACATATAGCCCATTTACAGTAATTATTGATATCTATGTACCTATTGCCATATTGTTTTTGTTTTCTGGTTGTTTTTGTAGTTCTTTTTTTCCCTTTTTTCTTCTTTTACTTTCTTCTTTTGTGATTTGATGACTATTGTTATAATGTTATGCTTGGATTCCTTTCTCTTTTTTGTGTATATATCTATTACAGATTTTTGATTTGTGGTTACTATGATATATATATATGATTATTTTAAGTTGATGATTTCTTAAATTCAAATGCATTCTAACAATCCTGCATTTTTACTTATCCCCCACCAATGTTTAATCTTTTGACATCATATTTTACGTCTTTTTGTTTTGTGTGTCCCTTAACTACTTATATGGGTATAGATGATTTCACTACTTTTGTCCTTTAACCTTCCTACTAGCTTTATAAGTGGTTGATCTGCTACCTTTACTGTATGTTTGCCTTTACCAGTGTACTTTTTCCTTTCATAATTTTTATATTTCTAGTTGTGATCTTTTCTGCTAAGAGAAGTCCCTTTAACATTTCTTGTAAACCTGGTTTAGTGGAGCCAAACTCTTTTAGCTTTTGCTTGTCTATAAAGTTTTTCATCTGTCTTTCAAATCTGAATGATAGTCTTGCTGGGTAGGATATTCTTTTGTAGGTTTTTTCCTTTCATATTTTGAATATATTGTATCACTCCCTTCTGGCCTGCAATTTTTTTTTTTTTGGCCACACCACGTGGCATGTAGGACCTTAGTTCCCCAACCAGAGGTCGAACCTGTCCCCCCTGCATTGGAAGCACGGAGTCTTAACCACTGGATTGCCTGGGAAGTCACTGGCCTGCAATGTTTTTACTGAAAAGTCAGCTGATAGCCTTATGGGAGTTCCCTTGTACATAACTAGTTGCATTTCCCGTGTTGCTTTAAAGTTTCTCTCTTCATCTTTAATTTTTACCATTTAAATTATAATGTGTCTTGGTGTGAATCTCTTTGGGTTCATTTTATTTGGGACTGTCTGTGATTTCTGGACCTGGATGTCTGGTTTTTTAAATTTATTTTTTTATTTATTGCCACATTAGGGAAGTTTTTAACTATTATTTCTTCAAATAAATTCTCTGCCTACTTCTCTCTCTTCTCCTTCTGAGACCTCTATAATGCAAATATTAATACACTTTATGTTGTCCCAGAGGCCTCTTAAGCTATCCTCCTTTTCCAAAGTTATTTCTTCTTTTTTCTGTTCTGCTTGGGTGATTTCTACTATACTGCCCTTCAGTTCTCCAATCAATTCCTCTGTGTCATCTAATCAACTGTTGATTACATCTAGTGTATTTTTAATTTCAGTTATTTTATTCTTTATCTCTGTTTGGTTCTTCTTTATATTTTCTAACTCTTTCTTGAAATTCTCACTGCCTTCATCCATTTTCTCCCAAATTCTTTGAACATCTTTATGATCATTACTTTGAACTCTTTATTGAGTAGATTGCTTATTTTCACTTTGTTTAGTTCTCTTTCTGGGGTTCTTTCTTATTACTTCATTTGGAATACATTCTTCTGTCTCCTCATTTTTCCTAATTTTCTGTGTTTATCTATGTATTATGTAGGTTGGTTATGTTTCTGATCATGGAGAAGTGGCCTTATGGAGAAGACATCCTATGGGGCCTAGCATCACACTCCCCTCTGGTCAGCTGTGTGCTCTAGGGGTGTCCCCTGTGTGTGCTGTGTGTGCCCTTCTGTTGTGACAGGGTTGACTATGGTGTGCATGTTGGTAGGTGGGGTTGGTCCCCAGCCTAGTTGGTTGCCAGGTCCTGCCTCATGTGGTGGCTACTGGCCTGCTTGTGGTTAGGGCTGGGTACTGGGGTGGCTGGCTGTGGGGTCCAGGGGGGCTGGGGCTGGTGCCAGAAAGCATTCACAATGTAATACAACTTTTTCATCTTGAACATATGTTGAAAATTTTTGTCTGTCACCCAGCAGGTGATGTAATTTACATGTGGCAAAAATGCCACATCTATGGGTGTAGATAATAGAATACCAGAGGCAGGAGAGGCTGATGTGACTATATCAAAGGTTATGGAGAACCATCGCTCAGTTAGAAAACATGTCAAGATTTCCAGCTGACTTTCAAAAGAAAACACTTAACATCTAGGGATATGTAATTCACTTATTGCTTAGATGTGCCAGGCTGAATAATGGCCCCCAGAGATATCCAGGTCCTAATTCCTGGGAACTGTGAATAATACCTTCTAAGAAAAAGAGTCTTTGTGGGTGGGGAGATAATCCTAGATTAACTGGGGTGTGGGGAGGGTGCCCTAAATGTAATCACAGTCTAATGACGAAGCAGAAGGAGGTTTAGGACAGAAGATAAATTAGTACAACGATGAAAGCAGAGATTGGAGTGAAGGACGTATTGGCCAGGGAATGCACAAACTGCAATTCTAGAAGCCAGAAAAGGCAAGAAACGGATTCTCCCCCAACCCCTCTCGAGGGAGCATAGCCCTGCAGACAGGTCACTTTTGGCCCAGTGAACTGTGTTTTGGACTTCTGAGTTTGTGGTAATTTGTTACAGTGGCAACAAGACACTTATACCATGGAGGACAAACATGCCTAAATTAAACTGCTCTACACTGACGTAACGTAACCTAAACTAGATGCTTAGCTTGTAAATGAAATACTGAGCCAGAAGGGGGTGCCAAAGCATTGTTCACCTTCACACCCCTTCTAATTTAGCTCAGCCCTTAGACCTAACACTCGGAATTTCCCCCCCTTTTACAGCCTTTTTCTTACTTCCTAGGGTGTGATTTGAGCTCTCTCTCTGGTTATTCTAGAGTTGGCTGCTTGGGATGTGGAACCCACTCACTCGGCCCATCTTGGGCTGTGTTCCTGATGCAGCCCTGTTGCAGGGGCCCCCCTGGGTGCAGGCAGTGTCTCCCATCAGTAGTGGCCTGAATTTCTATAGTCACACAGTCTCTCCAAACCTCAGGTGCTTTACAAGCAACTTTCTACGATAAGGTGACAGGGGGCTGAATTACATATGCTTTTAAGGCTCTTTTCGATTCCAATAGCTGTCATTCCAAGACCACTGGGTTAGAATTACCTTCCTGAAATTCTCATGATCAAGTATTGCTCTTTTTGGACTCTTATCATTTTACTATTAACAGACCATCTACAATGACTCCAGAATCGTTATTACCAACATTTTCCTTTTGAGAAAGAAACTTCTCAGGTTATGAAAGAGGCCCAATGACTCTGACGACCCTTGGGGCTGCAGCAAAGCAGGCAGCTTACCTTCCTCAGGGTACGGTCGTGGGTCCTTGTTGAAAGTGTCCATGCTCAAATTTAATTAGATAATTTTATGTTGCCTTTATTTTATTCCATATCCATTTCTTCTTGCAGGAAATACTAGTCCCTTTCCTGGTTTACTGCGAATGGTACTATGTTAGGAAATATTGATTGATGAGTGATCAGATATGGGAATGAATTGTGGGTTTTATGACCGATAGCAATTTACATAGTAAAAGTCAGAATCCAACCAGGAAGACAGAAACCACTGTGTTTGAAACAAAGGAAGTTGAAAGTAGAGGATGATGAAAAGCTAAAAAGCCAAGTGGGGCCATGGGGTGACCTAGGGGTTAACACCAGCAGGAACCTGGGCTGGAGGGACAAGTGGGGAGGCATTGGACCCACGGTCCAGGTGGATCTCAGGGTGGGAGCCGGACTGGGGCTGGCCTGTCCATGGGGGCCGAGCTGTGGAGGAAGTGCTGCGGCTGAACAGGGCATGGAGCAGGTGTTTCCAGGGAAACCCAGCCAGAAGCCTGTGGAGGAGGCAACGTGAGAGAGAAGCCTGCAAGGACCAGAGCAGAGAAGGGCCAGGCATGGACGTGGGGCGAACGTGTCCAGGACTCTGACACATGAATGAGTTACTCTGGTTTGAAGGAGCTTGTCGGTTATCTCTCAGTAACATGGTGACAGTTTCATTGTGGTCGGCATGAATGACTGATTCTAACTTCTTCAAAGAAATTTTATGGAGAAGGAAATGGAGATCTGGGGAGTCTGGCTCCTGTTTTAAAATCTGTGTGAATTTTCAGGCCTGACCACAGGCAATTACAAAGGTTTACCTGGCAGGCCTCCTGGGGGCGCCGGACTGGGTGGACAGGCAATGCGTTGTGGCCCTTGAGTGGAGGTCAAGGACCCAGGCCCCCCCGGCTGGGCATATGCCCTCGTGCATATCTGCACTTGGAGCCCAGGTGCCCACATCTTGGGTCTCTTCATCTGGCCTCCTTAGAGTTGAATGACACATAAATGTCGAAAGTGACAGGGCTCAGGTCTAAAGCCACCATGCTTATGGGCCATAAAGTTTGGTTAAATAGCAGATATATACCATGTAAGAGGTTGAACCATGTCTGTCTGACTCTCAAGTCCATTTACGAGTGTGGCCTGAGAGACTGGACGTTTTCCCAGTGTCCAGATCCCCAGACTGTGCTTCGGATGTCTTCCAGCCATTTCTGGGTTATTGTAGTACTCAGAGAAGAAACGCCACCTGTTTGGAATTCTAGGAGTATCTGGGGCTTGTACGGTCGGTCGGCGTCAGGAGCCCAGTGTCTGAGCAGAAGCATGAGTAGATCTCGTGAGACGTCTGTCATGCTGCTGACCGTCAGGGTTATTCAGCTATCAGGGTTTGCAGGAGAGTGAGCTCTCCTTTCCCCCTAAGTCATCCTGGCCACACCTCACAAAGCTGTAGGTCTAAGAAGGCTGATTTCCAAGGGAGAGGTCCGCTCTCTGCTTAAGGTTGTCTGGGTATCTCTCAATCCGTAGTTAAAGACCGTTTAGAGTGCGTTTTGTTAGCTCAGTGTTTTCACATAATAGTCATTCACAAAAGAAGAAATACAGGTGGTCATCAAGTGAATGAGATATATGTGTCAGTGTGATAAGCTCACCACATACCTAATCCGGATAAGCAAATGCCCAGGGGACTTGAAAGACTGTGCGTGCACTTCTTGGGGCTTTTATTGCTCTGTGAATAACACTGATGCCAGGAGCACACAGTCTTGAAAAAATAATGAAGCCACGTTATGAAAATCTGGCTCAAAGAAGGTGACAGTTCTCTAATGTAGTCATCATTTGAAACTTTCCCTGGCTTCTAAGATCCAGGAACCAATATCAGCTTTCAGATTGAGGCAAAACGGCAGGCTGTGCAGTGTCCCTTCTTCTCCTTTCCTCCCTGTCCTTTCTCTTTCCACTGGATTTCTGAATATACATCTCCAGGTTTGGAGGAGATAATTAGGTAGTTAAGCGTGCAGGTTTCAAAGATCACTTGCTGGACGGAAGAATACATGCAATAGGAAATGCAACCCCAAGATCGTGGGTGGTTTCAGCAAAGCTCTTCCTTTTCTCTTCTGTGTAATTAGATTTGTAAGGAGTTGAAAGCAAGATTTTCTGCAGATAAACTGTGGGGCAGAGGAGTGCCCTAGCAAAATTGATAATTGGCTAGGCTAGGCTGTGCTATTTCTGGGCTCTTTGTTAGGAAGGTTTGATGGTTAGTTCTTTACCTGCAGAGTTTTCAAGCTCTGCAGTCAGGAAATGATCTATGTGTTGTTGAGTAATTTCCACTGAAGCTGTGCTTCACCAGAGTTTCAGCGATACATCAGCCATTTGTTCATGCACTCATTCATTCATTCGTTCGCCCTACGTGTTTTTATTGAGTGCCCATGAATGTCAGAATCATGGAAAGCAGCCTTCAGCTATAATCCAGCCTAAGGGCTACGTGGGGTGGTATACTTCTAGAGTCATTATTTTTCTTTTCAAGAATGGCTCTCCTGATTTAACCAGCCAAGCATATTAAATAGCAGAGGAGACTACCCTAAATTCAAGTTTGAAAAGAAATCCTGAGCTTAAATCAAGACCTGATCTTGATTTCCTCTTCAGTTCTTCACCGCTTGTGACAAGACTCCAAAGCAGGGCACTCTCCCTTAGCTGCAATGGCTCCTTCTCAGGAGTGGGGGCCATAGGGATGGCTACCTTGTGCGGACCTTTGAGAAGATCTGGATTTGTTCATGCAAAGTGAAATCAGCTGAGTGAACTTGGAGAATTCTTGAATATTTCCTTCTGGGACACCCCGAGAGCGGCAGGCAAGCTTTATCCTACAATTTCCATGGCACATTAATTATACCCTCCCAGAGGGGACTTCTCTGCACACTTCGGAGATACTTCTCTTTGGTGATCCCTAAAAAATTAACCAGAATACAAAACACAAATCAATAGACTTTGCTTCACCCCCTGGCACCTTTTTGGATACATATTTGACTGCCTCACCTAGTCTGCCTTTAAAGAGTCTCCAAATAACTTGCTCAAGATTGCATATATGACTTTTTCCGAGCCCTCATCCAAGGAGTTTAACAAGATTAAAAAAGAGAGATTTAGAGTTTATTATGCGCAGAGGTATATATCTTAACAGAATAGGCATCACTTAGGCATTCGTGACACAGGGGTGAAGCTGAGGTGAGGCTTCGTGAGGATCCTACACTGGTATTTTTTTCTTAATTTATTTATTTCATTTATTTTATTTTTGGCTGTGTTGGGTTTTCGTTGCTGCGCGTGGGCTTTCTCTAGTCGTGGCGAGCGGGGGCTACTCTTCATTGCCGTGCGCGGGCTTCTCATTGTGGTGGCTTCTCTTGTTGTGGAGCACGGGCTCTAGGCATGCAGGCTTCAGTAGCTGTGGCACGTGGGCTCAGTAGTTGTGGCCCGTGGGCTCAGTAGTTGTGGTTCGCAGGCTCTAGAGCACAGGCTCAGTAGTTGTGGCACACGGATTGATTTGCTCCGCAGCATGTGGGATCTTCCCGGACCAGGGCTCGAACCCGTGTCCCCTGCATTGGCAGGCGGTTTCTTAACCATTGCACCACCAGGGAAGCCCATATACTGGTATTTTGCACTCCAGCTCAATGCATTACACATAGAGCACCAGACTCTGACTTAAAGGGGACAAGATCGTGCTCTCATGGGGTTCACAGTCTTGCAGAGAGACGGGTAGGTGGTCAGATACACACGGTGGGGCATGCACTTGGATGGGTAGTCCACTGGTAGAGGGAGTGATGATGACTAACTCTGTCTCTTGGAGTGAGTCGTGCGTTACAAGACTGATGTCAGGGCCGGGTTTTGGGAGATGGAAGTAAGAATCTTCTGTTCTTTGGTTTCAGGAAGCCAAGAGCAAGTCTTGCCAAATATTGCCTCTCTCTGGACCTTTCATTCTTCTGCCCTTCGCTAGGCTGACTCCTTCTCATCCACTGGGTCTCGATGGGAATCTTCTCTGCAAGGGTATCAGACCCTTTCTTTGCACCACCCCATTCCCACCCGCCACAGCAGGCTGTGTGTCTCTGTCTCAGCCCACGTCACAGCACAGAATGGACCATTCAGGGGACGGTTTTTGAGCTTCTTCCCCACCAGACAGTAAGCTTCTTACGGGGAGGAATCACATCTACTTCGGCTGTACCACCAGGAATCTAGAAGAGTTCCTGGCACAAAAGTAGGTGTTCAGTTAACACTGTCGAAAGGTTGGATAGATGCAGCTTTCTGGTGGGAGTAGGGAAGAGCTAGAACTTTGCTTCTACCTCTTCTACTGCTGTAGAGACGACATTGGATGGTTTAGTTGTTCCAAATGATCAGTGATGGATAGAGTTCCTTATAAGACACACTAAAATGCATCCTTATGACTTTACATATGGTGTTGTTGGGGCTTCAGATCAACAGCTTAAAGTATAGGAAGTCATAATTTTTTTTCCTTGAATAGGAAAGTGTTAAAAACAAGTATTTCACATCCTGGTAAATAAACTTCAGTGGCTATTTCACACCCCATCTAGTCTAAATTTCCTCCATCATTATTTAAGGTTCTCTAAAATCTGACCTCTCGTTCTAGCTTGTTTCTCGCTGTTCCCTAATAAGCCACTTACACTTAGGTCCTATTGGACCACTCACACGTTCATCTTTCCCACGTGTTCATGTTCTTTCACGGATGCTTCTTTGCCTTTCAGTAGGGGAGGTTCCTCATTCTTTGCCTTCACTAACCTTTGCCAAAGTCCTTCTCTGCTCTGCCTCCATCTCCCGTCATCCTCACTGCTACAGCCCTCAGCGATCACTCCCTCCTCCAGGTGCCTGCGGTGTCTTATCGTTTAGCTCTCCGTTCTGTCCTGTCCCACAGTGTTCAGTCTGGGCTCACGTGTGTTGGGTTTACCTCCCCAACCTGATTAAGCCTACCCGACAAGTAGAGTTAATGCATCTCTGGGATGCCAAAGAGAAATAAAACGCTTCAAGTAATTGGCACCGAGGAAATGTCAGTTTCCTCTTATTCTGATTTGTAGTGAAGCCCAGACCTAAGCACAGCATGTGGCTTAATAAGTGGAATTTGATTGGCTGAATCCTAGTGAGGGGCTAAGGTGTAGTTCGGGGCTAAGAGGTGATGGAGCAAAAACTAAAGAATTTCATCACTGAAATTAAGGGGGAAAATTTTATTTTCTTTTTAATATCCTGAGCCGATACACAGAGGGTCATTTTGTCATTTTACTCATGGAGAAAAGATTTTTTTTTAATGACTAAGTGGAACACAGAGGATTTTTAGGGCAGTAGAAATACTCTGTATGATGCCATGATGACGGACACATGTCATTATCCATTTGTCTAAACCCATAGGATGTACAACACCAAGAGAGAACCGTAATGTAAACTATGGACTCTGGGTGATGATGAAGTGTCAGTGGAGGGTCATCAATTGTAACAAATGTACCTTCTGGTGGGGACGGTGATAACGGGGGACTGTGCATGGGTGGGGGAAGGGGGGATGGGAAATCTCGTACCTTCCTCTCACTTTTGCTATGAACCTAAAACTGCTCTAAAACTAGTCTTAATAACAAATATGTATGCACTGCTGCTGTACCTGTGTGGAAAATATTTTGATGAAACTTTAACCTAAATAAGCATGGAACTTCACAAATTCTCTTTGAACAGATCCCTTGTAAGCATAATGGGGAAGGGAAACTAGCCAGTTCACCTATCATATTTACTGATCATCAACCGAGGTCCCAGTTTGGGGACCACAGGGAATAAAAGATAATAGACACTGAGAACCAAGCCGGTTAAAGGGCTGGAGAATGTTTACAGGCCTTTCACCTGCTGGGAGTCTTCAGTGGGTCTTTTAGTCAGCCTCCTTTGCCCCTTCACATTCTCTCTCTCTCTCTCTCTCTCTCTCTCTCACACACACACACACACAGACACACACACAGACACACACACTTTACTTGCCTCACTGGTGCAGTGATGTATCCTGGCCACCAGGTGTCACTGTATGAACCCCATTGGTAGTAGCCGAGTCCCTGTGCCACTTTCTGGATGATCTGTAATGAAAACAGAACTGCCAAAGTAGCTTGACAGCAAAAATTGTATTACTAACAGAAAATCCATAAGAAGACTCACTACAGAATTGTACCGATTAGTTTCTCTTATCTGAGATGGTCACAGCAAAAACAGTTAAAGAAAAGAATCAGAAACTACCGACTTCCCTAGGCTCCTAGGAATGGGCAGGAGAGTGCTGTTGAAAATGGCTTCGAGTCTTGCTGGGCATGGGTTTCGGGAAGCGGAGGCCAATTTAGGGACTGATCTAGGGACGGATGAAGAGTTTCTTTCAAAAGCAGGTGGAGATGGTACCCGATTCCTCGGGTTACAAGCCAACAGACTGAGTCCTCCGGAGCATTACATCAGATTCACCTCTGTGCTTCCATGTAGAGCTAGGACCATGGCATCACTCCCTCCTGTATCACGAGCATATGTGACAAGCCCTACCTATGCATTCTCATGCCGGCAGGTCTTTCCACAAAGGCTATCTGCACATTTCAGAAATCAAAAGCTGTTTGGCTAAATGACCCACAGGGTAACGAGGTGCATTAGGCGGGGGGAGGGCATTTTTGCCAAAGAAATGGTTTTCTGCTATCCAGTGTTTATGATAGAAGGCATATTGCGATTTCATATGGTCAGAGAGAGGGCACAGAAGCATCCACTGCTTTCTGCAATCGTATAAAGACTTCAAGTTTAAAAATGGCTTGAGAAAAAACTTCATAGGTGTAAACTACTGAAATGGGCTTTGGTTTATGTAAGCAGAAAGGAGAATTACCAAGATGATGCAGGGGAGGTTGGATGAGGGCTCTGATGATGGGCTGAAACCACGGCACCGGGCACGGGGACCACAGCTCCCCTATGCACGTTCTGGTGAGGACCCTGCATCATCGATGTGGAGTGTCCTGCTAGCACTTAGGCCCTTGAGGTTGCTGCCCCGACACCCCCTCGGCAAGTCCTCTGTCATCCCTCTTTCTTCCAGAAGCTCACTCCAGAATCCAAGCCCCTTGGGGGAGCGTCCAAGTGTAGCTCTTGCCTTTAAGAAGCCTTACATTTTTATTTATATTTCATGTCTTAGCAACTGAGCTGTAAGGATTTCGATGTCAGGGGCTGTGGTTCATACTTCACTTCTCCGTGCCCTGTCACTCAGCTCAGTAAATGCTCAATGAATTTTTTTAACCATTTATGGTTGTGGTCTGTCTTACAATTGAAGGCTCACTTCTTCATAATAGAATATCTTTCATTAGATGCTTAAGGAACATGACACTGTCCACAACTTGTATGGTCCTTAGTCAGAAATGGTACAGGTGATAGCACATATAAGGTGATGGCAGACATGAGGATGTGGGGAGGACAGGAAAGGAATATTTTATTATTTTTAAAAATTGCAACTGTGGTTCCCTGCGTCCCTCTGTGTGTTGGCACCATGTCCTGTGTTTACATACATTATCCACGGAACCCTCCTGAAAACCCCACGAGGTCAGTTTTATCATTACCATTTTGTAGATAAAGATAAATAAAGTGAATAGAAAAGACGGTCAATCTTGATTACACATTTGACTGCAAATTGTACGTGCTTTCTCACGTGGCCTTTTTTGGGGGACTTGCAATCAATTGCTTTGAGTGGATGTAGAAGGGAACCACGATTGTCGTGCGATATTGGGGACATTACAGTAGGACGTGTGGGGATCGGTCTTGGGTGGGCGGAGTGAGAATGGAGGGGCGGTAGGATGGGCAGGACAGGGGGTAAAACCCACCAGAAGCGCTTGCTAAGAACAAGCTGCTGATGAGTGAAGGATGTGGTTTATGTGCAGGTGGGTGATTTTTAAAAGTTACTCGCTGTTCATTTTTACCCCGTTTGCTCTGTAAGTGTATTGGAACGGGCACCTGCTCTCTCATTGATGTGTGTGTATCACTCTCATTGTCACGTTTGTCACAGATTCACCCCATACGTAGAGAGGATAAATTGGATTCAGGACAGACCTGGGTGATGGGTGGCATCTCTGGGCAACTGGGGGGAAGCTGCCTGGAAACCAATGTGCTTCTCAGCTCCCTGGCCTTCCCAGTTCCAGAGAGGGACGTGTGTGCTGGCGACGAACTGAAACCTGCCACCAGCCCATCTCGTTTCTCGGTGATGCTGTCAGAAAAGCATGGTGGATGGTGGTGGATAATTACTCTTTTCCATGCTCCTGTCCAGACAGTAACACCACTTCTAAATAACTTCCCTCTGGCCGTGGACATCTCAGATGCAATACGGTTTTTTTTTTTTTTTTTTGCAATACGGTTTTGTAAGCGGGCAGAGGATGTTTTAGTAAGACGTGACGCGGTTTTGCCAAATCAACGTACAGATGATACAGAACATGGTTCTATCAGAGGTGGGCCAGGAAGAGCACAAAAGTATGACTTAGGGTCAGAAGAAGGGGGGTTCTGGTTTCTGGAAGAGTGGCAGAGCTCCTCGCTTTCCCGTCCTTATTACGGGTTAACCTGTCTTAGGGGTTGGACGGAGGCATTTATGACGATGGTCCAGGTCAGGCTGCATGTGGAGGCTGCCTGCAGCGGCAGGAAGGAGACCCCGCCTTCACGGGCTTGTGGGCGGGAAGACGCGTGGCCTTGGCTTCCAGAACCTGGACGCTTGTCCTGGCTCCACCGCCATCCAGCTACACGACCTTAAGCCAGCCTCTTAGCTTCCCAGGATCCCACTGGTTCCCACCTGCTCTGACATCCTACACTCTCACCCCTTCCCAAAGACAAATCTAATAGTTCACAAGACAAAACAGTAAGGTCGAGAACCAAAGTCAGAAGTCCACGTGGTGGGTAGGAGTTCTGGGAAGAAGGTGGTGACTGCGGACTAGAATCTCGGGGAAGAGTTTGGCCTCAGGTGTCCTCTAAAGGGCTCAGAACCCGAGTCCTTGGAGAGAAAACCTTCTAGAGTCAGATGGAGAGAACGGCCAGAGGAAAGGCCCCAAATAAGCCTGTGGTACTTCATTAAGAGTGAGAAGGCCTCTGTCATTTTAGTGGAGAGCATGTTTCCCACATCCCCATCTTTCTCTCTGAGTTTTTCAGGATAAACTGGGAATGGTTTTAGCATGTGATTTCAGAATCCTTAAGGAAAGCATCAATAGTTATCAAGCAATTTTCAGAGATGCTAAAAAAATTATGGAGGAATGGGTATCCATTCCATTGATTAACATATTTATGATAGATCATAAATTCGTCACATTCACTTGCATGTAGATATTAAACTCTTCTGAAGACAAACAGTATTTCATCCAGGTTCATATGATAATTATCCAGGGCTGCTTGTCTCTAGTTACAAGAACTTAGTTAAATGTGCTCCTGAATCTGACTATATTTTAAATAATCGTCTCATTTCCCTCACTAAGCAGTTGAGTTGTTCACTTGGAACCTCTAAATCGGTAGTGTTTCTCTCATTTTATGTGGTCTTCATGGCAGCATGAAAAAAAAAAATCTCACAGTCACAGAAATGGCTCTAAAATGCATCTTCTCTGGGCAACAGGTCTAAATATCTGGGACCATTTCCGTCAACACACGAGCGATTCCTGCGAGCTTACGGGGCACCCGTCAGCAACACCCCACTTCCAGCTCTTTGTCCCAGGAAGTAAGAGCAGAACAAAGTGGCTTCATCCTAATGATGTGAAAATAAAACAAGCTGTATAACTTACAGACTGAGTTGTGTCTTCCCCAAACCCATATGTTGAAGCCCTAACCCCCAGCGTGACTGTATTGGAGATGGGCCTTTAAGGAGATGATGAAGGTTCACTGAGGTCATATAGGTCATCCCTAATCAATATGACTGGGGTCCTTATAAGAAGAGGACGTTTGGAACACAAAGGCCACGTGAGGACAGAGAAGGAGACTGTCTGCAAGCCAAGGGGAGAGGCCTCAGGAGAAACCAACCCCACCCACACTCTAACTTGGATGTCCAGCCTCCAGAACTGTGAAAACATTGCTTTCTATTGTTGAAGCCCCCCAGTCTGTACGGCAGCCCCCGCGGACTAATACAATAACAGAAGAAAAGTGATCAATATAAACCAAAAAACCAACAGGAGGGTGTCTTCAAAAATGGCTGTGAAAACCTTGGAAAGATATTCCACCAAAGACCCGCTGGACATGAAACAAAATTGAAATGGTCAGAGCTCTCGCTCATTCCATCCCTGCAGCATTTGCTGGTGGGACGTTTAGATGTGAAAAGCCAACCGGATGGTCTTAGACGATTTGAGTGGAGGACAGGCTCGGGCACTGGCCAGCGCTGACTTGCTGAGCAGCTCTGAGTTCTCGCCTTCAGAGCTTCTCACCAGCAGAGACTGTGACACAGCCTGGAAATAAACGTTCCCAGGCAACACGTGCTGCAGTGAATAACTTGTTTGAGGACTTTGCTCTTATTAGTCCAACACTAATACGTATAAAATACATAACTAATAAGAACCTGCTGTATAAAAAAAAAAAAAGAGGCCATGTTCAATTTTAAAAGGTTTGATTTTCTCCTTTGGAGCTGAATGGCCGGGGAGAGGTGAGGAACGTGGGGAGACAATGTTTTCTTTTTCCTTGTAATCCACGTGCAAACTACGTAAACCATATTGCGGCAACAGTGGCTATAACTATGCCATTTGTCTTATATATGGGCTGAGACCCAGGCCAGGACATGCAGCTAAAGCTTCCATCCTTCAGAGAGCCATTCAGGGGGCTGATAGCCCATGGGTTCCAATCCCCACGATGGCAACAGCACCTGGGCACTTCCTGTGGAAGGCTTTCCCACCAGGAGCTCGAAAAGTTGGAAGATGAGCTTCTTAAGAGGTTTATAGGAAAAACAAAACAAAACAGACAAAAAGCCAAAAACCCACCACCACCACCAAGACAAAGGAATCTTATCAAGGAGTTGGTTCAGTCCACACTAGTGTGCAGAGGCGGGGAGGTAGCAATGTCTCCATCCCTACAGGAGGGAACAGGGAACCAGAATGAGCAAAATACAAAGAAAGAAAAGAAAAAGAGAGAGAGATGGAGGAAGGGAGAGAGAGGGGGAGAGAGAGGGAGAGAAAAGAAAGGAAAAGAAAGGAAGGAAGGAAGGAAGAAAGAAAGAAAGAAGGAAAGAAAGAAAGGAAAAAAGGAGGAAAGGAAGAAAGAGGGAGGGAGGGAGAGGGAGAGAAAAGAAAGAAGAAAGAGAGAAAGGAAGGAAGAAAGAAAGGAAAAAAGGAGGAAAGGAAGAAAGAGAGAGAGGGAGGGAGAGGGAGAGAAAAGAAAGAAAGAAAGGAAGGAAGGAAGAAAGAAAGAAAGAAAAAGAAAGAAAGGAAGAAAGAAAGAAAGGAAGAAAGAGAGAGAGGGAGGGAGGGAGGAAGGGAGAAAGGAAGCGGGGAAGGAGGGAGGGAGGGAAGGCAGGCCCGGGCACGAGGGCACACGTCGTCGACAAGACCGTGCTTGCTGTCTTGGGCCATGAAGCCGTGACAGGCTCTTCAGAAACACGGCCTTCTGCTCTGCAGAGGCTCAGACAGGGCGTGGCCAGGTGAGGGGGGAAGGGCAAGCACGCAGGTCCCCTGGAGCAAGCCTTTCGTCCTCACCTGGTCTAGTCATTGTAAGTCTTCCCACTAAACTTCAGCAGAGACTGGCTTTGGGTGCTACTCCACGCTCACTGTCTGCGTGGTCTTGGGCAGGTAACTTGAACGTTGGATGAGCAGTAAGGGGATGAGACTACCGGCCTCCCAGGCTGGCAGTGACAGGAGTTCAGAGGCGTGCGTGCGGCGGGTGCCCACAGGGAGAGCTGTGTTCCTGCCCTGCAGGTGCGTCCCAGGAGCACACGTGCTGTCCACGCCCGCCTCCATCCCCCAGTCCTTGTGCCCCAACCATCCTGGCGACGAAAGCAGCTCACACTCTGAGGGCCTGGTACTCACTGTGTGACGCTCTAGGCATGATGAGCATTGTCTTCTTTTTCTCCCCAACTATTGTCATCCCACTCTGGAGAAAACGAGGGAGTGGATGTGGGCCGGGGTTAGAGACCAGGCCCCCAGCCTGGAGCCCAGGCTCCTGCAGCCCCTCTGCAGCTTCATCTCGCTCTGTCTCTCTCCCTCTCTCTCTCCCTCTCTCTCACTTTAACGTGAAGAGGAGATTCGAATTAATTCTCTGTGCCTTTCTCCACAGCCACTGATTTGGATAATTGCTTTTCAGTTAGTGTTCTCATGATCTCAGACCTTTTGTCCCCAGTCCTCTGGTCCTAAGTAAGAGTAAGCAAGAGGGTTTCCATCCCCCCAGATTTGGGTTTTGGAAGCTCTGGAGTAAGATTGGGGTGGGTGTGTGTGCATGGGAGAGAGAGAGAGAGACAGCGCTGTCACTGTGCTCTCCCTAGAGGTCTGCACCCTGAGAAGTGCTATCCGCTGCGCGTAGACACGTCGTCGGCACTGGGACGATGGCAGAGATGCAGCAAGCTCTCAGATGGTCTCTGACGCACAGCAGTGTGGAAGCTCGTCTCTACCCCTCTGGGGGCTCAGCTGAAGCTCAGTGGGAACGTGTGGCAAGTTCCTCTGGTTTCTGCTTCTCTCCCAGGACTGCGGAGGACAGAGGGGTCACAGCAGGGCCTGCCGGGGGACCCCACTCCACCCCCAGTGACGTGGTTACCGGGAACCTGCCCGCCATAGGCATTCACTCCGCACACTCTGATCTCACCACCAACCCTGTGGACGGGAACTGCTGTCTTGGTTCGCAGAGACGTGCAACCGAGCCTTAGAGAGGCTGCAACTTTTTCTGACTTCAGTGGCCATCAGTGGCAGAGACCAGTTATGCCCCAAATTGGTATAAAACCCTGGAGAAAATACAGTGTACATGTAACGCCTGACTTGGGACCACAAACTGCAAACTAAGCATATGTGGTTAAAGTTCTTAATAAGTCCCAAATCTTCCCTTTATGGCTGTTTAAAAAGGCCTTAAAGCCATCAAAATGCTGTCAGAACCTCTCACATATGCACACACAAATGCACACATACACGCACACACATGCACGTGCACACATATACGCGTACACAACGCACACATGCACACACGCATGTACACACAAAACACACATGCAGTATACATGCACACACACACATACACATATACACATACACATGCACACATAAACACAGACGCACACACACGCTGTTACGGAAAGTGAAACATCCAAAGAGCTTCAGCGTTGAACCGTGTTTTTCTTTATGCTTTACCACCTAACATAATTAAAAAAAAATTTTAATGTGGAACAAAAAATAAATCCTGTCCTAGAATAAACAAGGCTTCTAAAGGAAGGAAATGGAGGCAATTTTAATTTACTGTCAGTAGCAGCTTTTCCTTTAGTAGCATTCAAAGCCAATTAGCAAGTACGGAGGAAAAAAAATCTCAACATCGGGGAACTTCTTCATAAACAAAAACTCAATAATCCAGGGAGCCCAGTGGCTCCTGCCCAATTATCCTTTTACTGAAGCTACACAGGGCTTCACTGAGGAGCCGCCAACAGCACTTCGAAATGAGTCTTGATGGGTGCAGAAAACATCTGAATCCGATAATAAGAGCCTACACTGGTGAAACGGTCTTATAGGCAGTGTCTCTGACTGCTCGCCGCATCCCTGAGTCCTTGATCGGTAGGTATCACTCTCTGCACTTCAGAAAGTGGGAAACGGAGGCCCAGCAGGGTGGACTGATTCACCCAAGATCAAGTGGCTCGTTGGGGGAGCCGGGCATCCCTATCTCTGATCTATGACCTCTTTTCTCATTCTTTCCCCCTTGAAATCCATGAGGATGAATGCCAAAAGGAAGGATTTGTGGAAACGCTGGAATTCAGACTCGTTTAATGGTTCTGTGGAGGGCAAGTATGTTCAAATAAATGAGGCTTTCAAGTGTAATTCTGCCCCCCCAACCTTGTCACACACACACACTCTCACGCACACACACTCGCACTCACACACGCACACATACGCACGCACAGTCTCCTCAGGATGTTAACTAATCATTAAAATGAGCTCTGGATGGTAACTGTTTAATAAGGCTCATCACGATGAGCTAACGGTTTATGACAGGAAGTGTTTATTTTACTAATGTGTATAGATCTCCTAGCAATACAGCTGGGATTTTAACTCAAATTTAAAAAAAAATAATTGAAGAAGAGCTGGTAACTTGAAAAAGAGGAGAGAGAAGCAAGTCACAGAAGATGAAGCAAAGAAAGTGAGAGACAGAGCTGGAAAGGAAGGGGACTCTAGCAAGTACATAAGGCACCTCCTTTCCCTGACTGACAGCTGGCGTCCGAAGGAGCCCCGCGTCCTGCTTGGTGCCCTTGGAATAGGAGAAATCAGGTGTCCTACGGAAATTCTCTCCCAAAACGCTGTATGGGTTTTGTAGGTCTCTTCAAGCTAAACTCCCCCATCTAAAAGCTTCTTTACCTCTTAGGACTTTTTGCAGTCTGTGTTTCTGCACTGCCTATCATTCCACCCCATCTTTGGGGGGAATTTTATTCTCTTCCTCTTGAGTTTTTGGTTAGACTTTGACTCAAGCGTCTGCAAGCAATTGATGCATTTTTAAATGTCAACAATCAAACCTAACCCCATAGAGTTGTAGATTCATTCAGAAGGCACCTCAGGGACAGGTTCCCTAGTGGGAAAGCCACGGTCCTCAGTGTGGATGTGTACAGACTCAGCCTCACGGTGGAGAGCAGTGAGAATTCAGCGGACTCTCCAGGGCTCTCTTGAAGTCACAGGGGGATGAGACTGCATCTCATTTCAGGTCTAGATTATGAAGAGTTTTATTTGTCATCAGCAAGAGCTTTATTTATGATCAGCAAGGACTTGAAGGAATGACATCTCATGTAATTGAAACTTAGGGAGGAAGAATGTAATTGCCATGCTTAGAAATGAGCTCTGTTGGCATAAAGGGGCCGTGGGTCACAGAGGGAGATGCTGAGGGTAAATCGGGAGCCCTGACTTCTCGTTCTGGCCTCGTCCCTCATTGCCCACGCACTGGGGGCGGCGGCGGTGCGGGGATGACCGTCATTTCTCCTTCCTCCCCTGTTTTTCTTTTTACCTTTTGCTGTTTGTAATATAGCAGTGTGTTCTGGAACTGTAAGATCCTTGAGGGAAAGGATTGCTTATTTATCTCTAGGAAAGATTAAGAAAACCACTCCTTCCTTGGCATGTTCTTTTTGGTCTGTAAAGGGATAATTTGTGTGTGTGGGGGAGATATGTTTTTACATTTCATCACATCCCTTTATATGATTATTTTCACTGGGCTTTCTGACTTCTTTGTTGTTTGTGCTGTCCTCTAGTTATAATGTTTCTACTTCCTTTTTCTTTCCTAATCTGTGCTGCCGATGTGACCATACCGATGGTTTTCCCCTCTGGTGAGGTGTGGTGTAGATTCACTCACAAAGTGACTTAAAATATCTTGCCTACACGATGGCTTAAAACAAACTAGACGGAGATTTAAAATGAGCTCATCTGTTTCCCAAAGGAATTGATATTTGTAATGATGGGACTCTTAGAAGTTTATTACCAAAAATGACTTAGTAAAGGATGGAACGTTAGACTGAGCAAGTTTAAATATTGGCATCTTATGTTTGTGCAGTCAGCAGACATTTGGCCTTCAGTAGTTTTCTCTGGCATCATGGCTCATCCACCTCCAGTTCTTTACTGGACACTCATGGCATCTAGATTCTTAGATGGTCAGAGGAAAATTACAGTGACAGAGTTAAACAGAAAAGGAAGACTTCATTCAAGACTATTGCAATAGGAGAGAGAGAGAGATTGAACTCAACTCCAGTGAAACAAGAAGTGGGAACATTTTAAAGTGGATGAAACAATGGAAAAGTGAGGAAGGACATCAGGGGGTAGGGTGGTCATTGTGACTAGACCATCCACATTTGCTGACTGGTGCTTGTAGAAGTTGGTCCCCTATCGTCCCACAGAGTCTGGGAGACAGGGACCTTATTCCCTTAGGATTATGTTCAAAGGGATGGTTCCCAGGTCCCCAAGAAAGAGAGTCCTGGGTTGTAGAAGATTTACATCTCAAGGGGCAGAGAAAGTATTTACGACTGAAAGTTTTCTAAAGTAAGTACTTTAAGAAATGGGAATTGCTAACACATATATATGGAATTTAAGAAAAAAAAATGTCATGAAGAACCTAGGGGTAAGACAGGAATAAAGACACAGACCTGGAGAACGGGCTTGAGGATATGGGGAGGGGGAAGGGTGAGCTGTGACAAAGCGAGAGAGAGGCATGGACATATATACACTACCAAACGTAAGGTAGATAGCTAGTGGGAAGCAGCCGCATAGCACAGGGATATCAGCTGGGTGCTTTGGGACCGCCTGGAGGGGTGGGATAGGGAGGGTGGGAGGGCGGGAGACGCAAGAGGGAAGAGATATGGGAACATATGTATAACTGATTCACTTTGTTAAAAAGCAGAAACTAACACACCATTGTAAAGCAATTATACCCTAATAAAGATGTTTAAAAAAAAAATGGGAAATCAGCGAGAAGAGTTGGGAAGATGCCTGTGTGACCTTTACTCAACCTGAGGGGGCAGGAAAGCAACCAGATGAAGCTTAATGATTCGTACCAAAGTCTGATAGACGGAAATTGGTGATTTCTTGCAAAACTATGCGATTTATCATTGGTTTCTGGCACAAAATATAAGGATTAGACAATCCTTGGCCAAGAAAAACAACTTTGGTTGCAGTCAAAATGAGAGGCATTAAAACAAAAATAAACAGAACATGGTAGTGTCATGGGAAATTGTAAGAGTGGGCCTATGGCTGGAAAGTGCAACCAAAATTAATCCGAAGTTCCCATGGTAGCATTTGTTTATTTATTTTAACATTGCAAACTTTAGTCCATCTAATCTGGTAATTTAATCTATGTTTCTTTCCCTTATTTTTTTCCTCTAATTCTTCCTTGGAGGTAGAGAGGCATTACCACATTGTAGGAAGGTCATGACCCCGGGTTCAGATACTGGTCCCATGACTGTGTGTTGTCTCAGCCACCTTCCGAGTCTCTTCTATGAATGGACATCAGAAAACCTGTATCATTGTCGTGAATATTGTTCTAGACACTCAGTACGTGACGATCACCATTGCTACTATTCCGTGTGAAACGTGAGAAGTATCTTAAGAGAGTCCTGTAAGTCCTTTAATTTCTAGAAAGCCTACAGGATATAAACGTAAAGATGTACTTGGCTTTTGAGGACACAGGGTGCCCTGTGAGTAACACTCCTAGGTTCTCGGCACAGTGGTACTGTGCTCTTACTGGGGTGACCTCAGACGCCAATATGAATCCTCTTTCATCTGTGGAGTAACAGGCAAGAAGAGGACCACCCCTGTACCTTACAGCAGTGTAACAAGAATCCCTCTGAGGACTCCTTGCCACTTTTCTCTTTTTTATTATTTTCCTGCTCTTTTCAAGAACACAGTTAACCACATGCCTCGGCATCAGGGGTGGCGCAGAGCTTATCTCTCCTCCCAGCATTTACTCTCTGGCTTTACCCCCCTAGTTGACTTCATATGCTCTTGGGTGATGAATAGTGGCTTTTAATCACAGGAAACATAATAAACTAATACTACTTAGTGCTCCTAAGGCACTTCTCATTTTCCAGTCACGTGAGAAGTCTTTGCTACCGGATCTTCACTGCCCAGTGACGTGAATGCTTTGCGTACTGTCTGTGCCCTCAGCCAGGGAGGTGAGCGGATTCCTGCAGTGTTTGCAAGTGTCACTGTGACCCCTCCCCCGCTCGCCGGCCAAGATGACTTCTTGGGCCAGATTGGCCTCCGTGAGAGAGGAGTGTCCTTTTCAAGGATGTGCAGTGTTACTGCGATTCCATAATTGGTAGGGGAAATTGAGGTCAGGGGAGTTTGCTGAAGATTAAGAGCTCCGACCATATCTGTAAACCTGCCACGACCAGGAGGTTGGACACTTTGATTTTCCCTTGTTCATGGGGTGGGAGTCGGGTGGCTCTGGATTTCTGCCAGAGTGTTACTGATGAGGCAAAACACAACTTTGGTTCAAGTTCATGACTTGTTCATAAACATATACTTAACTGATTTGAGATTAGGGACAGCTCTCTGAAGGCAATCCAAGTGTGATAATAGCCTCCCAACCAGCTGGATTCTTCCTGTTTTTGCTGGTGTTGGTATTGTCTGGTGTTGTTTTGATTGGGTACCTGTGCTTACTGAGAATCGTTATAAATCACCAGTGATCGTAAATGTTAGCCCTTTAGGAGGCAATCAAATAAATGTGATGGTGCCGTGTATACTACCGTCCTGATATGGTCATCCTGAGAGATGGGTAAGAATGTGTCTACGAGGAAATCAAGGGATAATCTCTTCCCAGCCTCTGTTCCCTCTAGCTCATTTTAATTCACAAACCCTTGAATATAAACTTGTGTTTGGTTATCACTCATATCTTTTGTGTGACAGTCTTTCTGCAAAACAACACCCAAACCCAAAACAAGGTTTACATTCCCTGTTATTAATTTTTGTTTTCCAGCTGATCAACAGGCAGATGAAAAGTGGGGCAGATACAGAGGACAGGCGTGTAGTTGACTCACACAGACACAGCCGTTGGAGGTGGCATCCTTGGCTTGTTTTGGGGTGACAACGACTGTCACAGTCATCCCAGCCCGAGGAGACCAGGCAGGCGCATCAGTGCAGCTTCTGTGGTGGGTGCACAGAGCCCCCAGAAGTGCTCCCGGTTCGGAGAGAGACCATCGCCCTCCCGGCACCAGCCTGAAGTGGAGGAGGTAAGAAAGGGGCCGTGGTGCAGGAAGGTGTGGGCTGTGGGTTAGGAGGCACCTTGCAGGGAGACGTGTCTCCCAGTGTCAGCTGGGTCTGGACTCGACCGTCCGTCGGGTGTCTGGCTGGCTGCGGCAACTGGCCAGTACACAGCTGTGTGTACCTGTGGAAGCAGAGCCATAGCAAGTGAGATGGCGGGGGCGGGGGGAAGATTTTGGATGTGCTTTGAGGGTGGAGCCAATAGGATGTCCTAGTGGATGGACTGTACGGGGAGAGAAGGAAGGGATTTGGGGATGGCTTCGTTTTTTGTGGTTTTTGTTTGGTTGGTATGAGCAACTCTAGTAAATGGAACTCTCATTTACTAAACGGGCAGGGTGGTGTCCTGTAAGCTAAAATTGGAAGGGGTTTCCAGGAGGACCATCTCAATGGCTGTGTCAAAACTACTGATGGTCAAGTCAGGAGGCTGACGGTTCCCCGCTGCTTCTAGGCAGGCACATCGGGGGTGGTGGTGAGAACGGTTTCAGTGAGGTGGTGGAACAGAAGGCCTGATAGGAATGGGTTTAAGAAGGGCGAGGAGGAATTTAAGAGAGAGAGACAATAGAAGACCCTTCTCAGGCATTTTACTGTAAAGGAAGACAGACAAATGGAGCTTGCAGCTGGAAGAGGAAAAGCATGATGGGTTTTGTCTACTTTTTAAGACGGGAGAAAGCATAGCACTATTGTAGATTAATGCACACAGTCTGGTGGAAAAAAAACAGTGCTGAGAGAGGAGGGAGGAGAGGGGGCTGGTGAATAACCCTCCTTAGGTGGGTGGGTGGAGGCCTGGTGTGCAAGAGGAGGGGTCATCTGAGGAGGGAAGGTGAGCCCGGGGCGATGGTCAGTGAGCTGCCTGTGGGAGGGCGAAGGGGTCAGGGTGCACCTTCCTGAGCTCGTTGCAGGTGTCACGCTCCCACCGGCCTCCGTCCGCCGGCACCAGCTCACCTGGAGGCTGAGCACGTGAAGTGGGAGGGGGTCTCAGGAAGGTTGTGCCCCCTTTGCTAGATGCTTCCCTGCTGGAGTTAGAGAACATTATGTGGGAACTGGTTCAGGATTTGGGGAAGACTTGCCAAAGAAGGAATACGGGAAACAGAAATGTGGATGAGAATGTGTGTGTGTGGGGGGGGGGGCTGGGTAGTGGGCAGGCCTCATCCTCCAGAAAATGCAAGAGGCTGGGAAACTGTACATGAGAGTCCATTCTAGGGGTTAGCTGTTGCCTAAAACTAAAAACGAGCTCCGTTCCGTGGTGTCATATCTGGCCACCTTAGAAAAAGGTGAACTTTTTAAAAGATGACATTTAAAAAATGTTTTTACATTTTTTAATAATTTGTTAAAGGTTACTTTCCATTTACAGTGATTACAGAATATTGGCTCTATTCACCGTGGTGTACAGACATCCTTGAGCCCATCTTACACCCAGTAGTTGGTACCTCCCACTCTCCCACTCCTGTATGGCCCCCGGCACTAGTAACCGCTAGTTTGTTCTCTATATCTGCCCGTCTGCTTGTAAAAGGTGACATTTTACAACGTAGCAGCGGGTGAACTTCCAGATGCAGGTGTAAGGAGTGGCTGCTGCTCAGAGCCTGCCTTGGGCTGTTCTGAGTGGCAAATAAGCCTTATTCGGAGGAAGGTTAGAACTTCTGCCCCACCTCCCCATGGATCAGAATGTCCACTTTCACCCAACGGGGAGGTACACAGGACAGTCAACGAGAGAGCCCGGGAGAGTTTACAACCCGGGATCACACGATGACTTCTCCATTTTACAACACTTAACCTGATAGTAAGGCAGTAGAGGAAGGTTCAAAGGGGGGACCCAGCAAGGGAGCCACCGCCTCCATGGAGTAGAAGGCAGTCGGGGGTCTGGCCACGTGGAGCTGGCCTTTGGCAACGGCGGGATCCAGGAGAGGGGAGGTCCACGTCTATCAAGGCCTCCCCTCTGTGTGTCTAAGAAGATGGGGGTGTCACAGACAGGAGTGGGTCAGGGAGGAAAGTCATGCACCTGTGGGCACGTCAATTTAAAAGTCCCAGTTCAGGAGGCTGTAAGATCCATGAAGTTTGGGATTATATTTATTCTCTCCACCATATCAAGTTTCCAGCACAGTGCCCAGCAAAGATTTGGTGCTCAATAAATTTTTGTTAAATATGTTTTAAAATGAATGGATGCATGCATGCATGAATGAATGACTTTAGGGTGCTTCTATCATGCTGACTCTTGGAATGATGGGTCTCTAGCCCAAGACTGAGGTCCTGGCTGGAGAGAGAAAAAGAAATCGTGGTGCAGAGTTAAGTGTTGGAAGCAGGTATCTGCCTGAGGATGGCCATGAAGCTTGTACAGAAATGTATTCTCTTTCTAAAAGGAAGGGTATTCTAAGTGGCGTGACATGCTGCTCTTCGGTATGGCTGATGGAAATACTCCATAGTTTGATTGTAAAACATCACTTAGGTTTTGATTTGTAACCTGATCACCCTCTGAGGCATAAACTTGAAATTGTAAATATGGCTTCAACCCTTGAATTTTACCTAGTTTTGAGGAAAGAAGAATAATGAACACCTAAGATGTATCACTATGATTGCCCAGAATTGAGGTGGCTGTTTAGTTTTCACAATCCCATCATTTCATCAGCCAATTTTTACTTTCCTTGTACTGCCTGTTTTTCTCCTGCAGAAAGTTTGGGGGGGGGGATAATGCACCTTGCTGGAGCGCAAAGCTCTTGTTTTTTCCTTCCAGTGAAGGTTTTTGCTGTTCATATTCGAAAATCAAGCCCAGATGGACTCTGCAAGTTGCTAAAATCAATATAGAGAAAAACATTGATGTACTGAAAAGACAATTCAGGGAACTATTGAACATGATTGAAATGTTTAATGATCTGTACATCTTGAAGACCAGGATTCGAACCATAGTGAAACCTGGACTTTTGTAATGAACATTTTACTTCAAAGCTGTAAACTCTTAGGCACTACTTCATGGCACAGAAGTATTCGAAGAAACCTGGGTGAGAGCTTATGTCCCTTTGAAAGGACGGTTCTTGCTGGACATCTTGCTGACATGAAATGTCACGCTCACACCTAATTTCTTCACATTACTAGTGTTCGCCTTCCTGGCCAGGGTTAGGGTGTAAAACTGTTACCTTCTTTTGAGCACCAATTTGTTCTCTTAACAGTTTAATTCTCCTGGGTGTTCTTCTAAGTCTTTTGTTGTAATATTAACTGTTTCCTTTCTCAGACGTGAACTTGGAAGACAGTTTGGGAAGGACTGGGTGTTTGCTCAGACATTTTGCATTTGAGGCCGGCCTGTCACCCATCGTGTGGGTTACCAGCTCGGTCCTGCAGAGTCTGGAGCCTGACGGGCGCCCTGGGTTTTGGCTTGAACAGTCCGTGGGGGTCCCTGAGTGGAACCAGGACTTTTAATGGAAAAGTTCTTGGGGGGAAATCACTAAAGCAGTGGAGAGAATCAGAAACGTGTAGGCATTGAGCCGGCAGCTGGCGGGGCATGGGGTGTGTCCCAGCTGGATCCCAGCTGTGCCACCTGGAGCCCGCTGCTTCTGCATGGCCTTGTCTCCTCGTGGAAGGGGTCGTCAGGCCTGCCCGACAACGAGACAGAAGGTTTTAAGATGTGTCCAGAATGAGGCCTGAGACTTGGCAAGGCACATTCCCTGGAATGGGCACAAGGAAGGCTCGTACCTGACTTTTCACTGCAGGCACACAGAAATCACCAAAAGCGATAGCGCTCAGACATCACCCTAACAATACCTGCAGGGTTTTTTGTTTTGTTTTGTTTTGAATTTGGATGTTTCTGATGATAAGAAATATATGCTTTGAAAATCAGCGAAGCTTTGACATGGAAAGAGAAGCACAGACAGAGAACTTTAGAGCAACAGTTACACACACATTTTCACAGGGGCACACCTGGCGGGACGGGCACGTGTGGGGAGTGGGTACCTCCCTGCGCTTCAGCGTCTCCAGGTCACCTCCTTGAGAAGCGTGTCTAAGGGCTGCAGTGCTACCGTCCTCCTCGACTTTGCATGCCTCTTACTTCTGGTGCCCACGCTGCTCGGTGCTGCCGGCAACTTCCCGTCCTCGAGGCACTTATTACAACTGGAGGAAACTTCGAGCATCTGCAGTTTCTCCAAGCTGGGATTTTAAGCGGGTGTTTTTCTCTGCATATTTCAAAGGGTTTGCCGCCTCCTCGTGTGCTTTGTGCCAGATGCCCGTTAGGGAGGACTCCCCGATTCTCTCCGGGGTTGGCCCTGTGTCTCTGCACCGGCTTCCCTCTTTGAGGGCTGTTGCGTTTGCCTTGATGCTTCTATTGATAGTTTATGCTTGCGATTCAGTGCAGGGACATGGCCATGCCCCAATCCGTGTTCCAAAGAGTATATTTCAGGTTACACTGGAATTGAAAAGGGCCTTTTATTGTGCAGAACCATGGTTCTTTAATACTCAGTGAGTAATGGTAAATGCATTCTATAGGCTCCATATTCTGGGATAATTGTGCTCAACTAATATATCCCTGCAGTCACGTGGGCTAGAGAAGCACCTGTTGCCATCCGGCTACAGCAGGTCCCTCTCATCTGGTGGGGATATGTTCCAGGACCCCAGTGGCTGTCGGAAACTGCAGACAGTACTGACCCTATATATACTATGATTTCTCTGATTTGTACATACTTTGTTAAAGTTTAATTTCTAAATTAGGCATAGTAAGAGATTAACGACCATAACTAATAATAAAATAGAACACTTATAACACTATACTGTAATAAAAGTTATGTGAATGGGGACTCTCTCTCTCTCAAAATATCTTATTGTACAAATTTAACGCCTTTTCCGTCTGAACTAAGGATTATCATGCAGTGGCTGTAACTTTGGCAGTTTGAGGTGTGACAGCAAAACTAGCACGGGTTTCTTTTTCCTCCTTCACAATTTCACAGGTAGAAGATTCGTTCTTACTGTAGATCTTAGTCGGGAACTTTCACCTTTTCACTTACAGGAAGCACTTTCCTCCTCTTGGGCCTGTCCAAATTGTCAGCGTCACTCCTCCTGGGCTTTGGGGTCATTATTAAGTAAGAAAAGGATCACTTGAACACAAGCACTGTGTTACTACCCCAGTCGGTCTAATAAACGATCACTACTAGTGACTAACCGTTGGGACTTGCTGGACAAAGGGGTGATTCACGTTCCAGCAGGCCAGAGCTGACACCTCAAGATTTCATCATGTGACTCAGAATGGTTCACGATTGAAAACTTCCGAATGGTTTACTTCTGTAAATTTTCCATTTAATGTCTTCTTACCAAGGATGACTGCCGGTTACTGACGCTACAGATGAGGGGGTTGACTGTACGTCTTTGGTGAGAGTGGTGGTGAAGCTGGTGAAGATGCTAATGAGCATGACGGCAGTGCCACTGGCCCCGGGACTGCTCAGTGCAGGGACCCTGCGCTGCACGCATCTTATTTAACTCTCCCCCCACGTCATGTAAAGTAGGTGTTATTTTATAATGAAAGCTTAAGAGAAGTTTTGGTTGCATTGCTTACCTGTGGAAAAGCCAAACTTTGGACCCAGATCTGGCGGGGATCTGGGTTCCGCCTGCCTTACTCTGCCACCTCTTCCCATGGAGAAAGTTCATGTGAGTGGCAGCCCCCCTCTTTCTCATTTCCCCCTACTTCCTCTCCTGACTCTTACTCGGTTCTTAATTTACAACCAGACATTCTTTGTAAGTTGAAGTATAGTTGATTTACAATGTTGTGTTAATTTCTGCTGTACAGCAAAGTGACTCAGTTATACACATATATACATTCTTTTTTATATTCTTTTCCATTATAATGGAAAAGAGATTGGATATAATTCCCTGTGCTATGCAGTAGGACCGTGTCATTTATCTATTCTATATGTAATAGTTGGCATCTACTAATCCCAAACTCCCAGTCTATCCTTTCCCATCCTCCCCCCACTTTGGCCATCGCAAGTCTGCTCCCTATGTCTGTGACTCTGTTTCATACACAAGTTCATTCGTGTCATACTTTAGATTCCACATATAAGTGATATCATATGTACAACCAGATATTTTAATCTTGAATAAGCTCTAATATGAACCATGCTGTTGGCTTACTTTAAGCGTGAAGCACTTGTATTGCTTTGGGTGTGCTTAGGTGGCTGGATGTTGTGGACTTCATGTGTGTGTCCCGCCAGATTTGTATGTTGAAACCTAACTCCTTAGGTGATAGTGTCGGGAGGTAGGGCCTTTGGGAGGTGAGTAGGTCATGAGGTAGAGCCCTCATGATGGGTCAGAGCCCTTACAAGAAGAGACTTCCTTTCTCTCTGCTCCCCGCCTTGTGAGGACACAATGAGAAGATGGCCGTCTGTAAGCCGGGAAGAGCCTCACCAGACACTAGATCTGCCACTGAGTGACGGTTGCTTCATGATGACTGGGGCTAACCCAGTGCCCTGCACATAGCGAACGAGTAAATGGCTCGCAGAGAATCAGTGTTACTTCACTCAATTATTCAGCACTTGAAGGTGTCAGGGTTGCTGCTCAGGACCCTAAGTTCAGTGTAGCAGGTCTGGTGGATGCTGTCATGCGTGGCCAAAGACCCCTTCAAGGGAGGGCTGGCCGCCCCAGCTGCCCAGAGAGCAGTCCAGCGGAATCTCCTCTCTCAACCCCTTCAGGCACCACCACAACTGCGGGCTCTGCCCTTCCCACTAGCCACAGGTTTGGCTGATGGATGCAGTGGAACAAACACCTGGACATCCGGGGGGCCCGTCCAGCCGCGGACCCCCAGGGGTTAGTAAGCCGTCCAGGGACTTCTGCTCTGTCCATTCCTGCTTCCCTTTCCCCCATCCTCTGCTTAATAAACATCCTGCAGGGGCTTCCCTGGTGGCACAGTGGTTGGGAGTCCGCCTGCTAATGCAGGGTACGCGGGTTCGTGCCCCGGTCCGGGAAGATCCCACATGCCGCGGCGCGGCCGGGCCCGTGAGCCGTGGCCGCTGGGCCTGCGCGTCCGGAGCCTGTGCTCCGCAACGGAAGAGGCCACAACAGGGAGAGGCCCGCGTACCGCAAAACAAACAAACAAACAAAACACCCTGCAGAGGCTGCTTCCCCAGAGACCCAACCCCCAGCCCCATGGGGTCGAGTCCAGACTGGTCATTTCTTCAGGCCTCGTGTCTATGAATTCCCAAAGGTGCCCTTGGGTGATTGTGCTCAAGGAACTGTAATGAAGAGGCATGATTTAGGACTTTTCTCTCTCTCTCTCTTTATTTAATTGAAGTGTAGTTGATTTACAATGTTGTGTTAGTTTCAGGTGGACAGCAAAGTGGTTCAGTTATACATATATATATATATTCTTTTTCAGATTTTTTCCCTTATAGATTATTACAAGATATTGAGTGTAGTTCCCTGTGCTATACAGTAGGTCCTTGTTGTTTATTTATTTTATATATAGTAGTGTGTATATGTTAAGGATGTTCTAGTAAAATACGTCCTTAACAAAGTAAGGATCAGTTATTAATTACAGGTGTTTTGCATTTACGTATAAACAAAAAGCAAAACTTGTACTTGAAGCAGATTATAAAGAAACGCCAACACCGAGGAAACGTTGGAGGCCTCCCCCTTCCTAACCTGGAATCAGTCTCCCTTCTGCACACTTTGTTATTTGCTGGTTTTATCGAGAGTGTGGTGCTTCTTGCTCCTACTTCTCTCAGTTCGTTTTCTTTCAGAACCCAAAGCTGTCGCGACACATGTAAAGACTCGACGGGTTGTGTTTCTTTGTGTCCTAGGATGCTTGATTCTTAGCTTAACCCAGATCCACGTCCGTCACGCAACAGAATGAAACAGGATACTTTGCTGCGCCCGCTGTATTTGCCTTTCCCGCGGAGACCGTCAGTTACGCCTCCTTCCAGAGCTTGTTCCGTTTATAACAAGACACTTCCAGCTTGTTCTTCTTTCTTCCCTTGGCTCTTTTATTCTCTGCTCAGACTGTGCCAGAGCGTCACAGTGACCCTGGGCCATGTGAGTACTGAGTACTCGTCCGTGTCCTGTAGACTAGCCAGTTCCTAGAGCCTGGGGCCCGTGTTCAGTCCTCACCGGCCGGCACCGCAAGCAGCGTGGGACCCGCGCTCGGTGACTTTCCCACACACGGAAGGGTGAAGGAGCTTGCAGAGCTGACGGAGGGCGTGTGTTGGATCATCTTCTCAGCTCGCTTGACGGATCTTAAGTCTGTTCCGACTTTCACGGGGCAAAGGGGAAAACAGGAGCTTGAAGCCATCGTGTAAGACGTGGCTCCGTCTTCTTGGATTGGGGTGGACTCCTGACTGTTTCTGGAAATCTCAGTCAATGAGGGCAGGCACAGAGAGAAGGAGGGGGAGAGAGAGAAACAGAGAGAGATGGAGGGGTGGGGGGAGAGGGGGGAAGGGGCAAAGAGAAGGGGCAGGGCGGAAATATCAGACAGTGGATTTGGTCCCAGAGCTGCTACTAGCTTGTAAGGCTCTGTGCGTGAATTCAAATACCGTTTCCCTTCTGGGGCGCTGCATCCCCTTGGGGACTTGACCACTGGGCTGCACCTTGGTCAACTTAGAAAACATCATCCCCTTTATATCAGAGACTCCCAACCTCAGCACTATGGACATTTGGTCCAGATGGTTCTTTGTTATGGGGGCTGTCCTGTTTGTAGGATGTTTATAGCAGCAGTCCTGGCCTCTGATCACTAGATCCCAGTAGCATCCACCCTCTGTTGTAACAATAAAGTATGTGTTCAGATGTTGCAAATGTCTCCTGCGAGAACCACTGACTTAGGTGAATGGAGCTGCATGCAAGAGTGCACGGGTGGATAAAGAAGATGTGGTACATGTATGCAATGGAATATTACTCAGCCATAAAAAGGAACGAAATTGGGTCATTTGTAGAGACGTGGATGGATCTAGAGACTGTCATACAGAGTAAGTCAGAAAGAGAAAAACAAATATCGTATATTCACGCATATATGTGGAACCTAGAAAAATGGTACAGATGAATCCGTTTGCAGGGCAGAAATAGAGACACAGATATAGAGAACAAATGTATGCACACCAAGGGGGGAAAGCAGTAGGGGGGTGGTCATGTGGGATGAATTGGGAGATTGGGACTAACATATATACACTAATATGTAAAAAATAGATAATAAGAACCTGCTGTATAAAAAAATAAATAAATTAAAAAAAAAAGAGTGCACGGGTTGTAGAAAGGAGAGTGGGATGGTGCACCAGCCCCCTGGCCAGGTGCATTTGTGCAGTGCACAATCTCCACCACTGTACATTAGTGGTCCTGCTGGTTCCCATACTTCCTGTGTCCCAGCTGCATCTTTTCCATTGGCTTCTCTGAGACATCCCTAAATCCTTATGGGCCCTTTCTGCTTCCTCTAGCTTGAATTGTTTACTTTTATTTGTAAGCAAACTAGTGTCTTCCTCTTCTTAGGCTTCCCTTCCTCTGGTTCATCAGAAATTTCGAAAAGGGCTTCCCTGCCTATGTTAGCACAAGTAGCTACTGTCTCTCTTTTTAAACTTTGTGCAAGTGTGAAAGTGTTTGGTTTGGAAGGTGTTATCCGAATTCAACACTCATCAAAGCTCTTCCTCAAGGGGTTTGGCCTTCTTTCTCTGAGCTTTTATTTTTGGAAAAAAACGCATCTTCGACACCATATTTCATATTTGGTTTCCTTCTTTCCCCTCATTAGCACTATTTGATCTTTGACTAGTGAGAAAAACATGGCACGAAGCACATAATTTCTTACAACCTGAAGAAAGTCAAATTAGTACGTATGAGACAGGAAAAAATAGAGAAGAGGGGATTTGCCAGTTAATTGAAAATCATGTTTATATTTGGAATAGTATTTCTCAGACTATCAGAATCGGTGGTCTAAAGGAAATTTATCTTTAAAAATTGCCATTAGAAAAACAAAAGTCAAGTAATCATTTCAACAACAGTGATAATGCTTCTAATTATATCATTGGAAGGGGCGGCAAGGCTTGCCCTGCCCTTCTGCAATATCTTTAATCAAGAGCCCCGCAGACAGTCCGGGTGATAGGTCAGATTCCACAAACACGTAGTTTCTTTTCTTTATTTCCCCGGAATGAACAACTCTGACTGATATTTATAGGTGGTCAGGATAGCAGCAGGTGTTTGGTGGCTCTGTGGTACAGTCTTGGATATTTTATGAAATGTGGCCCCAGGAGTTACAGGGCATTTTCTTACCCCAATAACTGTGAGACACTACATCAAGGAGCGTGTATCACACTCCAAGCTCCCCGAAGGTCTCAAAGTGCGAGGTGGCAGGGAGTGAAACCCTACTTCACGTTTCCGCTGCAGTTGGATCTACGAAGGGTGTTTGCATGTTGCACTGTCACCTTGGAATGTGGCTCCCAAGAGGCTCCTGAATGTGTCATCCTGTTTGGTCCAAAGAGAAAAGGACACAGAAAAGAAAAGGTCTTCCCCGGGTCGACCTGGCGCTTCCAGTCGTACTGGCCTCCTTTTTGGTCCTCGGGCCCTTAGGTTCTGCTCACACCTGAACGGTTGGACTTTCCTTCCTAATTCTTGACAGGACGAGTTTTTTCATCCTTGACTCCTGCTCCAAATGTCAGCGAGGCCATCGCTGACCTGCTGTTTCTAGAGGGCGTCCTCCCTGGGCTGTGCCCTGTCCCCTCATCCTGTGCATTCCTTTCAGAGAATGTATTTCCTTCCTAGAGTCTGCAGTGACCTCGTTTGCTTACTTGTTGATAGTGTTTTCTCACTAGAATATGAAATCCACAGGTGTGGGGATGGGTTGTACAGCTCTGTTTCCAGGGCCTGGCACATAGTAGGTGCTCAGTAAATTGGGCTGCATCCCTAACTGGCTTCCTCTGCCACTAGATTGTGTCTTTTTAATCCTGTGAATGCATTTGGTCTCTTTTTTTGTCTTTTTCTAGATGGAAAACTAATTTTAGAGGGAGGGCATTATTTTGTACTTCTTCCTGGAAATAATTAACTGGTTTATCATAGAGTTTCTTTGAAAATGATGGGAGGGTTTGATGGCTTCATGCCACCCTTCAGAAAAAGTTCACTGGGAGGAAACGGGGCAAATGGATCATTGGTGCATGCAAGTCCAATTTTCAGATAATTTTTAAATTACTTTTTAATTCTCCAATTCTCTCTTTATCAACAGTTTGTAGGAAATCACACTTTTGGATGAACAAACACATACAATTTCAAATTCTAGGCTCTCACAAAAGTACTATTCACAGTTGTTATGGACTGAATTGTGTCCCCCACCTCCACAAATTCATATGTTAAAATCCTAACCCCCAGTGTGATCACATTTGGAGGTGAGACCTATGAAGAGATAATTAAGGTCCCTGAGGTCATAGGGTGGGGCCCTAATCGCTGTATAAGATGTGTAAGAGACACCTGAGATCCTTCTCTCTCTACATTCACACACAGAGAAAAGGCCATGTGAGGACACATCTCAGGCCAAGGAGAGAGGCTTCACCAGAAACCAACCCTGACAGTACCATGATCTTGGACTTCTGGCCTCCAGAACTCTGAGAAAATAAATTTCTGTTATTTAAGCTAGAAATAGCTGTTACAGCAGCGCCAGCAGACTAATACAACGATGTATACGTGACTTTGAATCAACATTCAGCTTACCATTCTTATCATCAGTTCTGTGTTTTATTTCAATGAATAAACTTTGAACCATTCCCCTAATTTTAATTTGGGAATAATGCACAACCCAATACTGAAAACCAAACCTCAGTTCCAACAAATGTGAACAGGAACACTCACCTGACTTGAAAATACCTTGAACAGGATGAGTTGTGAGCTGTCAACAAAAATACAGCTGGTTCAAACTGAGCGTAGGTGTGATCTTTAGGGAGGTAATGATTATTAAGATGAAATGAGATTTCTATAAAAAGTATAATTAATGCTAGTATTTCAAATGTTTGAAATATGTGTCAAAAATAATTTCATTGCTCTTTCCTCTGAAATGGAAATGAATGGAAAACCACTTGGTGGGGTCCACATTATAAAATATAGAGTCTCCTTTACTTTCTAATTTTATGTTTGGAGACAGAACCTCCTCATGGGTTGGGCTGGGGGTCCAACAGGATTGTAAAGGACATGACCTTTAACCTATCCTGAGTCTATGAAGTTGCATTTAGAAGCAGATAGATGCACCTCTAGGTTTAGTTTTGAAGATACTGGGGTGAAGGGGATGCGCTGGGTGACTTCCGTTTGCTGCCCTAGAGCACATCTCCCCTTCTTGACCCTGGTCCATGCCCTGGGTACTGACCCCCACAGGCTGCATCAAGAGCTCCCTTTGTCCTTGGGCCTTGACTGGCTTCAGGTGATAGGGAGCGCCAGTGAGAGATCAGAGAAGGGTAGGAGGAATCCCAGTCTCCAAGGTGTCCACATCCTAATCCCTGGGACCTTGCGTACGTGTCACTTTATATTGGCAAAAGGGACTTTGCAAAGGTGATGAAGCTGTGGATTTTGAGATGGGAAGATTATCCTGGATTATCTGGGTGAATTCAGTGCAATCACAAGGGCCCCATAAGACAGAGGCAGGAGGATCACAGCTAGGAAGGTGATGTGATGGTGGAAGCAGAGATTGGAGGGATGTGGCCATGAGTCAGGGAAGACAGGGTGCCTCTAGGAGCCAGAAGGAGCAAGGAACAGCTTCTCCCCAGAGTCTTCAGAAGGAACCAGTCCTCCTGACGCCTTGATTTTAGCCTCGCAGGACTCATTTTGGACTTCTGATCTTCAGAACTTTAAACAGTAAGTTTGTGTTATTGGAAGCCACTAAGTTGTTTTGTTTTGTTTTTTAATTTGTTAGAGCAGCAGTAGGAGACTAATAGAGCTAGGAAACTGAGATTAGGGATTCATCACCGGCATCCCCACCCCAAGCTGCCTCCTTAGATGATTTCCATGGGCTGGCACGTCCCCTGCCCTGTCCCCTATACTTCGTCTCCTTATGTTCTGGTCCCTCCCTTCCCGCTTCCCTTCAGGCCCAGGGATAGGCCCTGCATGCTGCCCAGCCTCGCAAACAACCATCTTACCAAACTTCCTCACTGTATAAGAATTGGAATTTGCCATCTGTTCCCTACTGAGCTGCTGACTGATCAAGGTTTGACAACAAGGAAGCCAGGAGAGGCATCTGGGCAGAGACGGACTCATGAGGTTACTTTTGCTCTGTCCAGGATCTGCGTTTTTTTGCTGAATCCCTTTTGGGTCCGGATGAGACAGAAACACATTTTCTCAACTGGTGACCGAAGTCCTCACACACCTGTGCTGTGTTTGCTCTTTCAAAGCAGAAAATGTGGTTTTTGTGGAGGATAGGTTTCTTTGGCTTTAAAATGTTAACGGTGAGGAAAGTCTGGGGGAGGGTCAAGAAGATGTTGAAATTTATAATGTGTTTGACTTTAAAATGTTATTAAAACACTACCATTAGAAATTAAAGGAGCGTGGTGAAACTTCTCAGGAAACTTGCTAAGAAAATATATTTTTATAACTGACCATAGAGTGAAGAACTCTTTTGAGTGTGTTATTTATTATGAATGTTTGAAAATAGTACTGAAAGCTCTCTGGAGAACTAGAATCCCACCCTGTGGAGGAAGAAGAAGGTTTGAGCAAAAGTCCACATGAAACAAAGCTGGGAAAGGCCTTCTCTTTTCTGGTCGTGCTGTTATTTTGGGGTTATGTGCTGCCCCATCCAGCATCAAGAATGTAATCCTCTGGGACTTCCCTGGTGGCGCAGTGGTTAAGAATCTGCCTGCCAATGCAGGGGACATGGGTTTGAGCCCTGGTCCAGGAAGATCCCACATGCCACAGAGCAGCTAAGCCCGTGCGCCACAACTACTGAGACTGTGCTCTAGAGCCCGTGAGCCACAACTACTGAGCCCACAAGCCACAACTACTGAGCCTGTGTGCCACAACTACTGAAGCCAGTGCACCTAGAGCCTGTGCTCTGTAACAAGAGAAGCCACCGCAATGGGAAACCCACACACCACAACGAAGCATAGCCCCTGCTCGCCGCAACTTGAGAAAGCCCGCATGCAGCAATGAAGATCCGACGCAGCCCAAAACTAACTAACTAAATAAATAATAACAATAAAAAGAGAATGTAATCCTCTGCTGTGATTTAGTGGTAATTTAAAGTTTCATGCTAAATTTTCTGGTGGTCTTCAAAAATATATGACTGACCTTTAGAGCATTTTCACGTAATATTCTCGTGTGTAATTGATTTAAAAGAGCTGCCATAGGTAGGTAGGTAGGTAGGTAGAAAGAAAGAAAGAAAGAAAGGAAGATAGATAAAGTAGGTAAATGGATGGATGGATGGATGGATGGATGGATGGATGGATGGATAGATAGGTAGGTAGGTAGGTAGGTAGATAGATAGATAGGTAGATAGCTAGAGATAAGGATAGAAAGATGTGTATAAAATACAAACGATGTGTTTGTCCTTCTGCCTTTGGTCCGGGTCCCCAGTGTTCAGTTACCTAGACTCTCAGGATGCATGCCATGGCATCCTGGGTGCTGTGAGAGGAGACAGACGATGGGGGTGCTGGATTCTGACCCACCCACAGCTCAGTGACCTCTGAGCATTTGGTCATTTCAAATGCAAGGGCTAGGGGCTTCCCTGGTGGTGCAGTGGTTGAGAGTCTGCCTGCCGATGCAGGGGACACAGGTTCGTGCCCCGGTCCGGGAAGATCCCACATGCCGCGGAGTGGCTGGGCCTGTGAGCCATGGCCGCTGAGCCTGCGCGTCCAGAGTCTGTGCTCTGCAACGGGAGAGGCCACAACAGTGAGAGGCCCGCGTACCTCAAAAAAAACCAAAAAAAAAAAAAACAAATGCAAGGGCTACACGTGACCACAGTTACTTTCCAACACATGATTTTTTCAAATATTTTATGACTTTTGAACAGAAAAAATGCTCGTGAGAAGACCAAGTAGGAGGGATGAGTTCTCGGAACATCACAGTCACCGAATTCCATGGGACAGGAGTCCCTCAGTGTGCAGCGCCCAGAGGTGCTGTCGGGCTGGACTCTGTGGGGTGTGGACAAGCAGGGCTTAGTGGACCAGACGTGGAATGGGGAGAGTGGAAGGAGGAGTTGGGAGGACTGGGCAGCAGTGCCACCAGCGGGGCTGCCCCAGTGGATGGTCTAAGGGACTGCATCCCTTTCATGTCCCAGGTCCTCTCACCACGGTGTCTGTGACTGCACAGCTGGGTGCAGGTGACCAAGAGACAGGTAGGGCTTCTGCAACAGAAGAGCAACTTCCATGGGGCAGCTCTTGTCTGTCCTGTCACCCAAGTGCACTCATGCAGTGGGATTTCTCAGTTGTTGCTGAAATGGAATTAGTATTCCATTAGTAATGGAACAGCACTTCTTCTGTTCAAAAGTCATAAAATACGAAAAAATCGTGTGTTGGAAAGTAACAGCTGCTGTCTCACTTCCCACCTCCTAAAACTGGAGGGAGCACAGTAACACTCCATCCGACATCTCCCCAATCTCTATAGATGACCTTGAGTTTGTTCCTAGGTCCACCACATTCTGCAAAATTGGTCTCTTAATATCCACAGCCATTTCCTCGAAAGACTTATTGCCTAAGTCTCATGCACAGGATTTAGCAGAACACATGAATAATTCCTAACTTATTTTGTTTTGCGAAACCAAGGGTCTGAGAATCTTAGATAAGTGTCAATCCTCCAGCACCTCACTAAATGAACTCTCTTTTCTGTTTCCTTTGCTGCCTAATGCTCTCAACCTTTGATACATCTCCCCTTCCTTCCTAATTATTTCACCTGGAAATGCTGCTTTTAAAGTATATTTCCTGGCTTCTCAGACTTTCCATATTAATGTTCTCTTAAGTCCTGTATCTTGGAAGCGGCCCATCCGTCTTTCCTGGGCTGCGTCTTTGCTGACATTCTCTTTCTGTCCTTCACTCCGAAGTTTGCTCTGTAAGGTGCTTCTGGTTCCAACACTTGGTGCCAGGCTGCTTTGAAATCATGACTGAAAACTTAACCATTTTGCTGAAAGTGTTATTTCTTTAGTGAAGTCTCCAGTGACAGATGGTCCATTGCACTTTTCTCTCGCCCACAGAATATCCCTGTAGTGATAGACAGGAAATGCAAGGAACGCTCTCTTGGTGGACTTTGGGTTTGACTTCTTTACTTGTCTCCTTCGCTTGCTGGAAGTCCTTTAGGCGATGGCTGTGTCCTAGAGAACTGGGTTGGCAAAGCATTTCAACCGCTGTCAGCAGGTGTGAGTTAAAATGTGATAATGAAGTAAAGGTATTTAAAGTTCCACATAGCTTAGTGTGGAGTCAGTCATGTGTGCTTAACTGTCCAATTTAAGCGTGAGTGTGTGTGTGTGTGTGTGTGTGTGTGTGTGTGTGACTTCCAGTGTTCTGAGATGACTGACATTTTTACTTGGGATGGATTTCATGATTTAGATAGAATTACACATATTTCCCTTAAACTCTTTGGCCCAAATTGTGTTGGAAGTTTCAGAAGCGTGATTGTCAGTTGAGAATCCTCTTACTTATGGTTCTACCCCTTGAGAGCAGCTAACACTCGACATTCATGCATATTTTCAGCAGCATTAGGACAGGTACAAATTCATTTACCCAATTTGTCGGACACCTGAAGACATTCTTTACATTTTTCTTCTAAAAGAAATGAGGGGAAAAGAAAAGAAATGAGGGCTAGAGATGGTGAGAAGGAGTAAGGAAATAAATAAATGTACTTATTTTGAGAAAGTGAAACCCTAAATGATGGCAGCAGGGCCGAAAGTGAACAGAAGCCAGCTTGCAAAAGAGCAATATTTTTATCCTCAGATTTGCTGCTGCTCTTTTTTTCCATCTGGAAAACCTTTCCATCATCATGAGTAGCTTATAAAACGTGATTGTCTGAGACTGCAGAGCCACGTAAATATTTCCAGGGTACATATAGCCTTTCCTCACGCCTCTGTGAGGATGGATACAAATTGCACAACTGTTCTCTCTTCTTCACAGAGTTTTCAGAATGGGTTCTGGGAAACATCAGGCCACGTGCAAAAGGAGGAGTGGCCTTGGGGAGGCCAAAGGCACCCATCACGGCCACAACTTCCCACCCTCCTCTCTCCCGTGGGGAAATCCCCACTGGATTGGCCCACCTGACAGCCCCCTCTCCTGACTCCTTGCTTCCTGTTTCATCTTCAGCTGAGTTCACTTGCAAGTTTCTGGAGTTTCTTAACTGGGTCTTTTAAATGGTTTTCAGAGGGTATGTGTACTCCTCTGAAACTGCGTGACAAAAATATGTGTGTGTGTGTGTGTGTGTGTGTGTGTGTGTGTGTGTGTGCATGCACGCAGTTTCCTGGGGAGAGGCTCAGACATCTTCATCATGTGTTCAAAGGACTCTCAGAACCAAGGAAGGTAATCATGACTTATTTTTAAACCTGTTCAGCTTGGCCCCTCTCAGTGACATTAGATTCACATTTCATCCAGCCTAATAACTTGAGTATGCATTGTCCACGCAAAAGGCTGCGGTAGCCGGGTGGGTAAAGTACATGGTGGGTGGAGGTGATGCACAGGACAGCAGGGAGTGGTGGGGCCTACAGCCAACTTGGAGACAGGTGGCCAATTCACCGCCGCCCTAATTCAGTTTAAAACCTTACATTCTGTTCAACAAATACAACTCAGCCCGCTGGGTTGCCATTTATGATCACTTCTGCTTGTTGACGGCCAGAAAGAAAGGTTGTCTTCTTACCTTCATTTTCTGTTTATCTGTTAGGAATGTGGTACCAAGGCAGGTGGGTGGGCAAGGACTTGGTGACGGCAGATCCCATCAGACACTGTCTTGACATGACTTACGAGGATTAAATCCCCTCAAGGCGTTCCATTAACTCTAGAACGCAGGAGAGAATTCCTAACATGGCCTATTAGCTGGCCTATACCTACCTGTCCAGCTTTCTCTGGGTGACCCTTCTCGTCTTTCACTAAGCTTTAGATTAATGTCTTCGTCCTAAGTGTACCTGGCTTTTTTTGCACAGTGGAGTCGTTATGTTCTTTCCTCCACCTGGTAAAACTCTATCTTCACTTTGCTGGCTAATTCCTGTTCATCCTCTAGGTTTCAACTTCCAGGTGACATCCTCAGGTGAGAGTTCTCCGGCTCTGTAGGTCTAGGGTTGGAGAGCACCCTACTCTTTAACCCTGAAGTATTTATAATATAAATAAAGTTAGTGTGCTTTTAAAAGGATCGCTTTCCTCACTAGACTGTAAGCTCCGTGAGGGCAGGGATCACGTGAATCATTTTGCTGCTTTAACTTCCAGCTCAGTGCCCGGCACACAGTAGGTACAATACTCACCCTTGAATGAATGAATGAATAAGAGCATTGATGACTAGACATGAACAGAAACCTGGAGACCAGCTGAGCTCGTGGATTCGTGGATGGTGGAGCATTGGTGGGGTCACTGTACCCTAAGGTCTGATTCTCAGTGTCGTAGGTCTCTGAGCCTGAAGAGAATGTCTGTCAGACCTTAGTGATTGATGGACCCACCCAACCTCATAGGAGAGACCAATGTTTGAACCAGAATGCTGACTTTGGGATTGATAATAAGATGATAACTGCCATGTGGTCAGAATGCTTAGATCAGCCCACTCAATGCACTTCCTCATTAGACATCAGTCAACGTGGAGGGACAAGAGAACCCAGGGCAGATCCTGAGAGAATACAGGAGAACAGGAAGGCACAGAGTAGAGAGCGCATGTCTCTAGGTAGGGGCCACCGTGGTCACTGGAGCTGCAGAGCTCATGGTGATTGGACAGATCAGTGGGGACCCCCTTCCTTTTAACAGTATTGGGAAAAAACCTGACGAGTTATATCTCTCGGTTGATTCTTTTTCCAGACTCCATGCTAACTATGGGCTAATAATGAGCGTTGTCTGTCCTCAAAAACAAAAATTAAAAAGGACAATGTGATTCAACAGATACTAAGCCTTCATGTTCATTGTCAAGCCTTTATCTGATAGCAAGACCTGCCCTTTCTGCTTTTGACCTAGGAGTCGCAGTGACTTCTGTGATTTCTGCAGATGCCTGATCTAATCTGATGTGAAGTGATTCCCATAAACTTTAAGAGGGTGAACTTATCTTGCACTTCTGATTCTTATCCTGTGTTCTAAGAAACTTATTAACAATTACTAAACAACTGTTGATTGAATACATGCTGTTTGAAAGACACTGTTTTTATGACTTACTATTTACATTACTAGGTAAATGATGATGGAGAAATAGAGGCTATGATATTATTTAATTTGGGTTGAAGTTCATTGGATATAAAATTTCTAGCAGGTATAAAAACATTTGCAAACAAATAACTTCTCATAGTAGAAGAGATGCGGTGGAATAAATGATCAAGAAGCAAATCTACGTTCTTTGAAAATTGCTGTGGTACTAACCGTCAGTATATCATGTAGCAACTGGTAAAAGAATATTCCTTCATCTTTTTAGCTCATGTAAAAGTACTTTGCTTTTCTTCCAGGACTGTGAAGCAGCACAAAATTGATATCCCTTAAAGCAACCGTACTGATTTTCTGTCTGAGATCCCATTTTGCAACCAAAATACTTTCACGTTCACCATGCAGATGAGAGCGGAGGTATCACTTACATTCAGAATTTTGGAAAATGCAGTTACAGGAGAAATCAACAAGTGTGCATTTGTTTTTTCTTTCTAAACTCTGACGTACAGCACAGGAGCACAGCCTTCACAGCTGTGACAGTATTATGTTTTTATATGCATTGAGAACGCTCTTCAGTTGATGCCGAGTCCCTTGCTGCAAGGACAGTGTCCCCATGAACTGTCCAGGGGACTCTACAGCCTCACGTATTTTGGTGTGTAGGACGATGCAAAATAGACAGCCTGATTTTAGGTAACTGCCTTTGGCTGTCACATAATAAAAGGGTAAATGGATGTCAAGCAGGCAGAAGCAATAACGACGTGCCGTGGTTCTCTCATACACTTCATGACATTTAAGACTTGTCATGTGACGCCAGGATAAAAAGTTGACAAGTCAGTATCCAGTCAACCTGTTTTGACAGATGGCTACATATCTAATTTACTTAATTAACAGGCTAACAGAATAGGCCCTCTACCAACCCTCCACCCCCTCCCCACAAAGAAGATATCAAGTCCTCATCCCTTCAAGCTGTAAATATTGTAAAATTGGGGAAAAGCACTTCTTTTCAGATGTGATTAAGTTAGGAACTTTGAGATGGGGAGGTTATCCTGGATGATGATCCCCAAATGCCGTCATAAAATTCCAAAAGAGAGAGGCAGAGGTGCTCTAAAACATACAGAGGAGAAGGCAATATGAGGATGGAAGAGGGAACAAAGACGCTGCTGGCCTTGGAGTGATGTGGCCACACGCCATGGCAACACGAGAGCATGTGGCAGCAGTAGAACCTGCAGGGGCCAAGAAATGGATTCTGTCCCGGAGCCTCTGGAGGGTTCAGCTCCTCTGACATCTGGACTGTGGCTCAGTGACACTGATTTAGCACTTCTGACCTCCAGAACTCGGAGAGAATATATTTCTGTTGTTTTATGTCACTGCATTTGTGGGACTTGCTTAAAGCAGCCACAGGAAACTAATACAGCTAGGATCCGGCATGTTGACTGCTTTAGCGTTTGAAATCTTGAAAATGTCGTAAGTTCATACGAGAGGAGAATTTGGATTTCATTTTCTGCTCTGCTACTAACACCTAGCTCACTTTCTACCTCTAATCTGTTTTTCAGGTAAGAAAGCTCAGATTCAGAAAAGCTAAAGAACTCGCCATATCTTTTTTATAGTCATATATTTTTTTTTTTTCTGGGCAAAAGGGGCATTTGTTATATTACTCACTAAATGTTCTCCTATTTACATTTCAGCTTTAAAATGTTGTATTCTTTTTCTGACATCTTGCTGGCTTGCTGGTTCCATATTCCTTGACACAATGTTCAATTCTGATTTTAGTTCCATGTAACCAAAAGGACTGTACAATCCACAGAAACCTGGAACTGTAACCATTAGAATTAAATTACTATGGGGGACTGTCCTGATGATTTTTACAAAGGCATAGGACAAATGTGCTTTGGGGGTTGTGTTGGCACTCTGTTTAGAGATGGACCGTCTCACTACACCCGTGATGACACCAGCCGTTTTCATAGCTTAAAATTGCAACATGAGTTTTAGCTTCCAAAGGCAATTTTGGTTTCTTACAAAGGTAAGACAGAAAAGTATGGAAAATGCTAAAATTTAAAAAAAGTAGGGCCTACAAGGAGTAAATACCCTCAAGGAACCTGTGTTTCTTAACTTAAAATGGGATAGTACACAATGAAAGAGCAGAATTGTCATAGCAAACATTTTAAAGCTTTAAACTGTACCATGATTCCTCAGCACTGTCTAACATAACACTTCTGGAGAGGCTATCACATCAACTTCCGTTCTGATAATACAGAATCATTGTATTTTTATGGCTCTGTAGTTGACAAGAAAAGAAGTGATAACAATTTTCAAAAATGTAGGTGGATTTTTTTTGAGATAGGAGGTTTTATTGATGCTGATGGGGGTAGGAGGGGCCCCCAGGAGCCCTTTGGAGATCTCTAGGTGGACAGGTATTGTCCATATATATTAGCTATTAGCAATATGGAAATAGTCCTTGTGGAACTTGTATGTTGCACAAGATACAACTTAAAGTTGGCTATGTGTCAATTTCCTTTCACGTGTTCTTGACTTGTGGATTGAAGTGCTTCTATATTACATAGATTCAATGTACCCAACCTGGTTGCTGGTTTACGGGGGATGTATTTTTAGGTCTTTTCAATAATTAGATATTACTTAGTTTACTTTTATCTATTGCTTTATAATAATGATTTCATATTAGCTCATGGCTAATTTTAAACCCTCCATTGAGAACATTTGGGATGATGAACATTAAAGGATGATAGCATGATGCTTTTATTTATTTATTTATTTACTGTGGTATGTGGGCCTCTCACTGCTGTGGCCTCTCCCATTGCAGAGCACAGGCTCTGGACGTGCAGGCTCAGCGGCCATGGCTCACGGGCCCAGCCGCTCTGCGGCATGTGGGATCCTCCCGGACCGGGGCACGAACCTGTGTCCCCTGCATCGGCAGGCCGACTCCCAACCACTGCGCCACCAGGGAAGCCCTAGCATGATGCTTTTATTAACAAGCGAAGGAAGTGAAGCCACTTTGGTGAAATGTCTGTTGGTAGCCATAGCTGCTGTTCACATTTCTTGCTTATAAGTGACTCATCATTGACTATGCAAGGAAAAACTATATTCGACCATCATATCCCAATGGAATAACTCAATATAGTTGTATTAACAAAATTTATTTAAATCTCACTTTCGGTAGAATATTATACCTAGTTTTGATTTTGATACTCTCTCAATGAATTTGATTGTTTTGAATCTGTGGAAATGGTCAAGCTCTCAGGGCTTAATAAGCTAGCATATACTGTTTTTAATATCCTAATACTTCAGCATGGATCAGCCTCTAGACCTTTCTAAATATTTATAATTTCCGGGCATTTGATTAATTGGTGCTTAAATATTAAATGACTTTGAATGGCCTTTGTACATGGTTCATTCACTCAACTGAAGCCAAACCTCTAACCTGAATTTAGGTTATTTTATACTCTATTACACTCGAGCTAAAGTTTGCTTACTGTACTCTATCTTCATTAAATTACATATATCTGCAAAGCAGACAGCAAAACACTTATATAACAATAAACAACGTTAAACACTGATTAAAGTTCATGAAATCACAACCCATATTTCTGCTTGAGTAGCTTTATGAAGATTATTTAATACAAGAAGAATCTACCTACTCAAGATTCCTCATTCTGAAGTTATACATATATGTATGAACTCATCAGATGATCTCCAGTATCAGATAATAGACCAGTGTTTAGATTTGCATTTCATACATTGATAGATGCACTACACTGCTTGCTGCTATATTAGTCCATCTATCAATAAGAATACTGCTAGTGGTGAGAAATTCTTTGTTAGTTAATCAAACTATATTATACAATTAAGTGTTCTCCAGCAGCGTTCTTCTCTCAAGAGTGGTATAAAAAAAAATCCAAGTAAACATTTCAATGAAAACAACCTAAATGGTAGTTCAAACTATAGATGAAAATTAAAAACTAAAGTCTTCTAAAGTATAATTGAGACGAAATCCTCTTCCTGGGAATTGCAAGGTAAAATAAACTCAGATTCTTGGACTAGATTACTCTTCCCAGAGGCAGAGAAATGATAAGTTCTTAGAAGAGAAGGAACAGAATGGTAGCCAAAGTATATAGATTTGGAAGACTGTTTAAAGATGACACTGAATGAGTGTTTGGGGCCATGGTGAATTAAGCATATCATTAGTCATCTCCAGGTGAAGCTTCCACTGCTTAGTTTTATGAGACAATTTGAGTGGTTTGTTTCAAAGTTTCAGAGTAACTGAAAGGAATTTACTGAGGGCATCATATATCTTTGGGTTTCATGTGAGTGGGCCTTTGGACAGAGAACGTAGCGTATTAAATTAGTTTCATCGCCTTGCTGATTCTGATGGATAGATGGGTATAGAGTCTCATTAATGTATGTGGCTAACAGATGTTACTCAAGCTGTCTGTGGCATCAGGCACAGATGGGCTGGATGTGTAGCCTGCCAATAAGACAATACAGTTGTCCCTTGGTGTCCGCAGGGGATTGATTCCAGGACCCCCATGAATACCAAAATCCTCGGCAGCTCAAGTCCCTCATATAAAATGGCGTACGTAGTATTTGCATGTAACCTATGCATCTCCTCCAGTAGACTTTAAATCACCTCTAGATAACTTACAATATCTAATGCAATGTAAATGCTACACAAATGGTTATAATGCTATATAAACAATTGCTGGTGCGCAGCAGATTCAAGTTTTGCTTTTTGAAACCTTCTGGCATTTTTTCAAATATTTTCAACCCCTGGTTGATTGAATGCATGGATGCAGAACCTGTGGATATGGGTGGCTGACTGTAGATGGACTTTGCCCCCAAGACTGTTCTCATTGACTACAGAAGTACAGTTGGCCAACAAATGCCTGAGGCTATCCAAAATAAAGTTTGAAGTTCAACACTGGAAAGAATTAAACTCTACAAATGTCACCTGAGTGTATGCTAAGGGTAAGGCATGGTGTGTGGCATGTTTTCAAGCTCTTTATGATTTATAGCATGTGTGCAAGTAACTCTAACACAACTCAAAATACAAGGTTCATCATGAAGATAAGGACAAAATCCCTTTGGAAAAGGTAAAATCTTAAGGGCAGGCTTTATAGAGGAGAATGAATCCAAATGGGGTCTTGAGCCATGGTAGGATTTATGTAGGCAATCCTCCTGATGACATCCTAGGTGAAAGGAGCCAGGTGAATGTGTGACAGAGGCAGGAACATTGGGCATGTTCAAATCAGTACCTAAATTGCACAGAGGGCTTAGGACTGAAGCAGAGCATGAAACAGAACAGGTCGTTAGGGCCCTGTTGTGGACGACGTTTAAGGCTATGCTGAGAATTTGGTTCTATACATGGTAGTGAATGCAAGTTTGTGTGCCTGACACACAGTGAAGCCAAAAAATGTCGGAGTTTGGAGCAGAGACAAGTTTATTGCAGGGCCATGCAAGGAGATGGATGACTTGTGCCCCCAAACCCCAGACTCCTCAAAGAGTTTCAGCAAAGCACTTTCAAGACCAGGTGAGGGAAGGGCATGGTTAGTTGTTGCAAACCTCTTGGTGCAGGAATCGTTTGTTCTTGCAGCTGTCCACATAGATCAGGTCAGGATGTTCCTCTAAACCTCCCACAGGACAAATGTTATTCTCTGTTCTGCAACTTTTTATCTCTGTTGAATGGACTGTTAAAGGTCAAAGCCTTGAGAATGGGCTCTCCTGTATATTTCAGGCTGTAGGCAACATTTGTTTACAAAATGTGCAGAGCCAGCATGACTAAGCACAAACAATAGGACACAAAGGTTAAAAAGCAAAAGGAACAGATCCAATATGGAGTCAGATTTGTTCTTCCCTGTTACATATACAAAGAGTAGCCATCAGAGATTTTTGAGCCGGAAGATAATCTGATCAGTGTCATGTTTTAGGAGATACTTGTATGGCAGCGTGGAAGAGGGTTTAGGGGTGACATCAGCCCCATGACCAAGACATCCTTCATCTATGTCTCCCCCTCAAGAACAAGAAGTTGGCATCCATCTGTGGGCAAAAGTGTCTTGTGGGAGCAGTGGGGTCCAGCACCACACACCGAGGGAAGTGGGAGTAGCCTCGTTCACCTGTGCCCTTGGCAACAGGCATCACACCTTGGTCCTGGCTGTGGACCCTGCCGTGGCCCATGGAACGGCTCCAGTGCCACTTGCCTATGATCTGGGAACTGCTGGAGAGCAATTTCAGAAAATCACCCACAGTTGAGAATGCCTTTGTAAAAGTCTAGGTTTCTAGTGTAGAAGTTCCGGCACCCTGTTGGAACCCCAAAATGTAAGTTTGGATGCATTGGAGAGGGTCAGAGGGACACTTTGATTTCACCCACATCACTCCTCCCCCATAGCATCACAGCTCAGAGAATCACAGCTTCTCGCCTGTGATTCCTCCCTCAGGGGAAAGTGAGAGCATGTGAGTGCCCAGGGGTGCGGGATGCTGCCCAAGAGACCATGGCTCTCTCACCCTGTCCAGAGCACTGACCCAGGAGTGGGTGGAAAGAGGCTGGGAGAGCAGCAGATGGGACTCTCAGAGGACATCAAAGGGACTCGGATCCTACTAGCCGTGTCGCAGACTCCAACAGGAAGCCCACCCACGAGCTCCTGGGATGCCTTGCCCGTGGATCCCCCAGCTGGTCCACAGACACCCCCAACACTCCTTGCACCTGACCCATACCCCTTCTCTCCCATCCTGTGGCCAGCTCCCTGTGCATGCTCTCAATGGCAGCAGCAAGAACAGGCTTTGGCAGATGACCGCTGGGCATACACAGAAAGCCGGCTCGAGTCTGCAGACCAGGGAGAGACCACCAACTTGAGCTTTACTGCCACCCTCGGGAGAACACATGGTAGGATCCCAAGAGAGCATAGAAGCTTAAGAATTCTGCCAGAAGAGGGAGCAAGCAGAGTGGAGCGGGTGTAGCCTTAGCAGCTGTAAGACAAGCAGATGGCCATCAGGTACATGGGAAGATGCTCGGTATCACTCATCAGCGGGCAAATGCAAATCAAAACCACAATGAGATAACGCCTCACGCTTGTCAGAATGGCCATCATTAAAAAGATGACGAATAACAAGTGTTGGCAAGGAGATGGAGAAAAGGGACATCTTGTGCCCTGTTGGTGGGAATGTACAGTGGTGCGGCCACTATGGAAAAGATTATGGAGATTCCTCAAAAAAAACTAAAAATAGAACTGCCATGATCCAGCAATTCCAGTTCTAGGTATACCTGTAAAGGACACGAAATCACTATCTTGCAGCGATATCTACACACCCATGTTCATTGTAGCATTATTCACAATAGTGAAGACTGGAAGCAACCTGAGTGCCCATCTATGGATGAATAGATGAAGAAGATGTAGTGTACACACACAATGGAATATCACGTAGCCGTGAGAAGGAAAGACTTCCTGCCATTTGTGACAATATGGATAGACCTTGAGGGCATTATGCTAAGTGAAATAGGTCAAACAGAGAAAGGCAAATACTGTATGATATCACTTATATATGGACTCTGAAGAGCCAAAATAATGGAGACAAGGAGTAGAATGGTGGTTGCCATGGGCTGAACAGGGGGTAAATGGAGAGATGTTGGTCCAAGGGTACAGGCTTCCAGTTATAAGATGCATAAGTTCTGGGGATCTAATGGGCTGCATGGTGACTGTAGTTAACAACACTGTATTGTACACCTGAAAGTTGCTAAGAGAGCAGATCTTAAGTGTTCTCACCACAAAAAAGAAATGGCAGTTTTGGAGGAGATGGAAGTGTTAGCTCACACTGATGTGATAATCACTTCGAAATATATACACGTATCAACTCATCACATTATACATCTTAAACTTACACATGTCATCTGTCAATTATATCTCAATAAAACCAGAAAGTAAATAAATACATACTTTTAATCTGCCATTATTGTTATTATCACCTATGTTTTCCATGACAAGATCAGGGATGGAATCAAATCCGTTTGTTACCATATGGTTTGAACCACAGAACTGCAAAATAAATGTTTCTTAATGATCAATTGCACAAGTGTAGACGTGATAATAAGTATTTTAGCAGTGGAATACCCTGATGTTCAGATTCTCAAATGGGTACTTGGCCAGGTGCAAATGTAACCATAGCCTATTTTAGAGCAATTTTTATAGCCAGGAATATTTTATGTGATCATTTCCATTGACCTTGGAATTGAAGATTCTACTAAGTTGTCATACAAAGGCTATTGTGGTCATGTGAGTTGGAAGAATGGTGTGAAAAGAAGACAAAGAAATAACCTAAGTTATATTTGAAGAATAGGATGTATTCTTTTATAGTATACGCATTACAATAGGTTTATAATTTGAAGGTAAAATCAGAGCTAGATGTCCTTGTGGGCTGTTTATTCATATTTTAAGGGAGAGAATACCATTCTCTAATGTATCATGAGATGACATTAACTTTCCCACCCATCAGCCTGTGTTGATTGAATAGTCCTAAATGTCCAGGTGCAACCTCTTGAAAATGAAGCAGAAGTGAAGAGAATAATACAATAGGCTCGTTGGTGGATAAATTAAAGAAAAATAAACTTGTTTTTCTAGGTAACATATACCTTGGAAATTTTCTGATGCAATATTGTAATGCCAAAAATATTAAAACTGTGGGCAATACTAAGAGCTTTAAGAATCATCTTGTTCTCATATCTGACCAGTAAAGAAAAATTTTACTGTGAAAACTTTACAGAAAAATTATAGTACTTTCCCCCATTAATGGAATTATGAATTCAAAACTGTTCTTTGCAATTTCCGCCAAATTTAGATGGTATTTTCTATCTCATACTTATTTCATTACAGATTGGTTGGAAAAGTCTTTCAAAATTTCTCTTGAATGTATCCTCTTCTCTCCATGCTCGTTTTCACCATTCAGGCTGTGCTCTAAAAAAAAATAAAATAAAAGTTTCAATTGTTTTAGTGACCTCTTCAAAGTTCTTCCACTTCCAATGCCTTCTAGAAGATTCTTGACTTAGGTCGAACCCCTATAACAAAAATACCATGGACTGTTGGCTTATAATCAACAAACATTCATTTCTCCCAGTTCTGGAGGCTGGAAGTCCAAGGTCAAGGTGCAGGCAGATGTGGTGACTGGTGAGGGCCCCTTCCTGGTTCAAAGATGGCGTTTTCCCACTGTGTCCTCATGTGACGGATGGGGGCACCAATCCCACTCATGAGGACTCCATCCTTATTACCTAATAACCTCCCAAACATCCCCCCCAATACCATAACACTGGGGATTAGGTTTTACATGCAAATTTGGGGGGATTACAAAACATTTATTCTGTAGCAATTTTGCTGACCTACTGTTTTTCAGCACTACTTTTGTCTTGTCACCTTCCTCCTCTAGAATCCATCATTACTCCCTTTTTTTTGTTCTGTCTCACCCAGTAATTGTTTCTTCACATTTTCATGCTCCGCAACCCAGTCCCATCCCATCCATCTAATGTAATCTTTATCATTCATCACTTTTATTCTCATTCACTATGGCACTCCCAGCCCCATAATTGCAAACACTTCTGCCCTCTCTGTGCCATGCCCGAGAGCTCTCCTTCCTGCTTTGATCATGCTGTCAGCTCCATGCCCTTTGCCCCCTGGACCCCCTACTTGTCTAGAACTATTCCATCCTTCAAAGCCTTCTTGTTGCAAGCTTGGTCATAACCCACAAACAAGAATCTGCTCTCAGGAATTCTCTTGCTACAGCAGTGATGGAAAGGACCCTGCCACACGGCAAGTACAGACTCCAAATTCCTGGCGACTTTCAGGGTTTGGGAGGTCACAGCTGAGGCTCAATTTTCATGCCTACTGCAGGACTTTGGGGAAATCAAGATGAACTACCTTGTATCTTATCTGCAAGGGAGCTTCACGGCTTAGAGTGATGAATCATTTGGGAGTGATAGTTGAGTTCTGAAATTCATGGCTATTATAATGCTTACGGAATTTCTAGACTAACCCAGTAGGACCACAGCTATCATTCTTTCATTTGGTGAAGAGGTAGTAAATGAGCTTTACGTGAGATGTAAGCTTTAAAAATGCAGTGAGCCTTAGGCTTGGAAATATTTGAATTTTTAAATGGGAAAGTGTTGTATTTTACTGAGTATTAAATAAGTCTTCCGTAATATACACATATAGAGAAACAATAGTTGGAGAAGGAATTTATGTTCTTTAACATTTAAAAAATTTCTATTTTTATCAAAGTATAGTTGCTCTACAATGTTATATAAGTTACAGGTGTACAGTATAGTGATTCACAATTTTTAAAGGTATATTCCATTTATAGTTATTATAAAATATTGGCTCTATTCCCCATGTTGTGCATCATATCCTTGTAGCTTATTTTATACCTAATAGTTTGTACCTCTGACTCCCCTCTCCCTATCTGCCCCTCCCTCCTCCCCTCCCCCCACTGGTAGTCACAGTTTGTTCTCTATGTCTGTGAGTCTGCTTCTTTTCTGTTACATTCACTAGTTTGTTGTATTTTTCAGAGGAATTTATGTTCTTGAGAATATACATGTTATTTTCTGGGCTTGGCCAAAACATGATCGTGGGATTAATGCTTTCTGCAAAACAAATAACTGTGTGTTATAATTATTCAAAGGAAAATATTAAAACTGAAAATTTATCAACTAATACTTTTTTTTAAACAAATCAGCTCTTAATATGAAGCAATAACTTCCTCCTCCCTCTCATTTTCTTTTAGTGTCCTATGGCTTCATTTGTGTGCTATTTAATTTATTTATTCAATTTTCGGCTGCGTTGGGTCTTCGTTGCTGTGCGTGGGCTTTCTCTAGTTGCAGTGCGCAGGGGCTGCTCTTTGTTGCGGTGCACAGTCTTCTCATTGCGGTGGCTTCTCTTGTTGCGGAGCAGGGGCTCTAGGCGCACGGACTTCAGTAGTTGTGGCTCGTGGACTCAGTAGTTGTGGCACACAGGCTTAGTTGCTCTGCGGCATGTGGGATCTTCCCGGACCAGGGCTCGAACCTGTGTCCCCTGCACTGGCAAGAGGATTCTTAACCACTGCGCCACCAGGGAAGCCCTTGTATGTTATTTTAGAAATGCTGTGCTTCTCCTGAACCTTTTTAAGTGGCCAGAAATTAAGGGTAATTGGGTATTTCTGCAAGACACAGTAAAGAACATTTTTTATATAAAAGGCAAGAGTTAGAGGTAGGGTTTTCTTTCTGTGGTCACAAAACTGAAAGCCAATATCACGCTTCCTACTTGATAAATCATATTAAAGTTACCAACTGTATTGTCTTCGGCTTTTCCTAAAATTCCCTTCCCCTGACGTGGAACCAAAACAGAAGCTAAGGTAATGCCTTCAGGCAGTGCAGTCATCTTCTGTTTCCAATGGGAGACCGCTGCATCAATGAGAATTTTAGAGCTACTCATTTACTTTCCTGAGACTTAAGTTACCACCTCTGACCAGTTCTCCTTTTGAGGTTTGGACATGCAAAAAAGGAGAGGGTCTCCTTTCACAGTTTTGAATTGACGACCCCGCACTGCACTTCCTCCCACCAGTTTCTTTTTTGGAATTTGCATATTCTACCTTGTATCTTAAAAAGAAGTTCTTACTTGTTTGTTTGTTTGTTTTTTATTCAAAAAATGGTCCTTGTCAGCAATTCAGCTTGCATAAATTGGTGACAGATGCACCTTTTATAGCTGTGTACCCACTCAGGAGTGCTTTGTGCCAGGCAATTCTTATAGGCCGGGACGCCGGCCAACGTCAGAAGAAGCATCATAAACTGATAAAAACAGAAGTGAATTGCAGAAGTTGACAGCTTACACATGGAAAGGCCATTTCTTATGCATTTTGGGGGGGTGTTAGCAAGGTGCCGGTCAATGATCGCTGTTGATTACATGGGAATATTTGGACACTTCTCAAGTGTGGATTTTTTTTTTTTTTCCTTCAAATGAGCCAAAGAAAAGATTACAGGGGGATTGTGAGAGCTGTCCTCTCAAAGTTTAGTGCAAATAAATAAAAATTTAATGCAGCTGTAAGGAGAATATGAGTTGTGGGCACAGCAGCAGATGTGAATAATGAATGAGACTGATGCATATTCTGTTTGGAATAATTGTTTTTAAAACGAGTCGTTCATAAAATGAGAGACGTTTCATCTAGGAGAGCTGGTGGCTTTGAGGCCCCAGTGGTGCTTGTATCTGACGGCGACCTCTTGCTGGCAGACACCATGGAGTTTCTAAATTGAAAGAACGTCCATTTTACAGTTGTGCAAACTGAGTCATGGAGCGTGGTGACCCACAGGCTCTCTTTTTATCGCTGGAATGTGTGCAATTGATTGAGAGGGTTGGGCAGGTTTCGAGTTCAAGGCCAAGTTGAGAGGCTACCCGAGGCCCTGCAGCCTCTTCGAGGCTTCAGTGTGCCCATTCCAAGCCATGAGCATCTTTAGTGAAGCTCTGGATCCTGTTCACAGCACACGATCAAATGCCCATCTGATGGCTGGAATCATAACCATCACTCTGTGTTCACACAGAGTCAGCCAAGTTTTAAGCTCATTGAAAGAGATCATGTGCCCCAAAGTGATGCCTTTGGTTTTTCAAGTTGAATTCTCCTTGTTCCAGCCATTTCCGGGGGCAGTGGGGTATCTTATTCTATTTCTGTCTCAAATGGTACAGCCTACCCTGCATTTGCTTCTTCTAAACCAGGAAACACTGAATGGAAAGGATTCCCTGATTGCCTAACAGACTGCTTAGGTTAGTTGTGTTAAAAGATAAACTGAGACATGTTAAAAATCTTGAGTATATTTGAGCAAAAATTGATTTGAATTGGGCAGCATCCCATCTAGCAGACAGAAAGGAGTCCTGAGGAGCTGCACAAAATCGAAAACTTTTATGGGCAGAAGGGAGTGGAAATGAGGAGATTACACTGGCACAGAAGTGGGTTGGTTGTTTCAAAGTTACTTTCCTTTAGAGGAAGGCAGGTGTCTATCAGGCAGTTGACGTAACTAGAGCTGATCAGGTGATTCCTGACTGACTGGCTTGAGATTCCATTTGTGAGAGAGGCCGAAACTGTAATTAAGTCTGTTTGTTAACATGGGGCTTAGCATAAGCGACTCAGTTTGGGGCCTGTTGTTTTTAACAGTTTCCCCCTTTTGATCAGATTGTCAGGCTAATGAAGAGGTGTGATCAAAATTTAAGACCCGAGTTCTTCTCCCAGCTACTGCTCTGAAGTTCTTGTAGTTTTTTTTTTTTTTTTTGCGGTACGCGGGCCTCTCACTGTTGTGGCCTCTCCCGTTGCGGAGCACAGGCTCCGGATGCGCAGGCTCAGCGGCCATGGCTCACGGGCCCAGCCGCTCCGCGTCATGTGGGATCTTCCCGGACCGGGGCACGAACCCGTGTCCCTTGCATCGGCAGGTGGACTCTCAACCACTGCGCCACCAGGGAAGCCCCCTTGTAGGTTTTTTCCGGCTCTCTTTGTGGTCTTCACAGGCCTTGACATCACATCCTTTAAACTGTCATTCTCTTTGTTCCTTTTCTGATGTTCTAGTTTTAGGGAGATCATTTGCCTGGTGGTTGGTGGCTGCGAACAGGCATTTAAAGTTTTTGAGAGGATACAGTGTAGCCGGGAGACTACTAAGTTTAGGACAAGCAGGATAATTCCCAATGCCTGGGGTGCCCTCTGGAGACATGGTCCCAAGGCCCAAACCAAGAATCAAATAAGTCAAAGAAGATCCCATGGAAGGAGTCACTTTCTTAAGCCAGTTGGCTTGCTTAGCGATGTTATGTCACTGAGTCTCAACCTCCCAAGAAGTGTCCACCCAGGTGCAGGAAGTGGTGTTGGCCACACACAGACACCTTCCTGCTCAGCTGAAAGATAACTGGAGGTCATCCTATTGTCAAGAACAACTTGGGCCAGAGAGTCTAGGGACATCTGTCAGGTAGTTATTGGTTTAGCAGCAGATTCTGCAATATCTTCAAGAGTTAAGGAGAGGGCTTCCCTGGTGGCGCAGTGGTTGGGAGTCCGCCTGCCGATGCAGGGGACATGGGTTCGTGCCCCGGTCTGGGAAGATTCCACATGCCGCGGAGCGGCTGGGCCCGTGAGCCATGGCCGCTGAGCCTGCGCGTCCGGAGCCTGTGCCCCAGACGGGCAGGGGCAAAAAAAGGGAGGGCCCCCGGTACCCAAAAAAAAAAAAAAAAAAAAAAAAGAGTTAAGGAGAGGTTTCTGATCATAGCCTCATTTGCACTTGCCCTTAGCTAGGCCAGTGGGGATCTGCCGAAGGAAGCTAATTTGGAGTCATGAATGCCCCCTGGCCATTTAGCTCAGGACAGGAACAGTGACAGCCAGGGAGACCAGTGAAATGTGAGCCTCTGCAGACCACACAGGGGTTTGATTCTGGTTACCCTTGCCTGTGTCTCTTGCTTTGTACAGAGCCTGGGGGCATGGTTCTCTGGGTTTGGAGTTGTTGCCCAGAAGCAGGGAAGTGGACCCCCAGGGTTAGGACACGATAGAGAGAGGGCTGAGTTTGTTTCACAGAAACTGAAGCACTGGAAATCAGGGAGAAGTTTGTGACAGACAGAAACCCCAAAAGGGCGCAAAAGACACCACCGTCCCAAGATCCAGAGCCACTCCCAGACTCAGACAATTGCCCTGACCTGAGCCACAGATGAGTGACCCCCATTCCTGCCTGGCCATATTTGGGGGTCCCCAGCCTGATGGCTGCCCAGTCAGGTTCTCAGGTCACAAATGAGACAAACAAGCAGGCATAGCTGTCCCTGGGGGATCAAGAGTCACCACCAGTGGGCACCTGAAAGCTTATTCATGAGTCACACCTCCAAGATCTCATTCTCACAACTGTTTTCTCCTGCCCACCTGGATTTGGAAAGGGAGGGACAACGTGAAATTGTACCCTGCTCTCCACCAGGCCCCGCAGCAGAGGTCCGGGAGAGCTGACTTCGGTAAGAACCCTCACCCTTTGCCGGCTTTGCCAGTGTCCCCGGGATCCCATCTGCAAGGTCTGGAGCAAGTGCGGGTGTCCCAGAGGGTCTCATCCAGGTCCCCAGAAACTGTAGAGGAGAAAAATAATGTTCCCTCTACCCTTTCTGGTGAGTGCCTGGTTGAGACCCCTTTTCTCTAGGGCCCCTCTTAAGTGGATCAGCTTATCAGGTTAAAGGCTCTCCACCATGGCCACTGTAATTCAGGATGACCTTCGGTGAGTTTAACCTGCTTGATTAGCCTTAAAACAAAATTTTATTCCCCTGAAGCCCCATACTGGACCAGGGCCAGCTTAAGTCAGATCCAGTCCAACCCTGGGCCGAGTCAGGTTTCTAAGCCAGATGTGGCCCGACTCTGGCCAGATCCAACCCAGAAAAAGAAGCGCTCAAAAGAAGCCTTGGGCTTCCCTGGTGGCGCAGTGATTGAGAGCCCACCTGCCAGTGCAGGGGACGGTGGGTTCGAGCCCTGGTCCAGGAAGACCCCACATGCCGTGGAGCAACTAAGCCCGCGTGCCACAACTACTGAGCCTGCGCTCTAAAGCCCGCGCACCACAACTACTGAGCCCACGTGCCACAACTACTGAGCCCACGAGCCACAACTACAGAGCCCATGAGCCTAGAGCCCGTGCTCCGCAGCAAGAGAAGCCACAGCAATGAGAAGCCTGCGCACCACAACGGAGGGCAGCCCACGCTCGCCCCAACTAGAGAAAGCCCGCGAGCACCAATGAAGACCCAGTGCAGCCAAAAATAAATACTTAAAATAAGTAAATTAAAAAAAAAAAAAGTCTGAACGCTCATAATGCAAGGCCGTGAACTAGGATCCGGGGGTACTTGCCCACCACCTCCAGAGCCGGCAAGAGAGCGTGAGCTCAGGGCTCGGCAGGTACCCACGTCTGGTTGCTCTTTGCTCCTGCGGGTGGGTGGCGTGTAGGGGAGGCGCCTCCTTTGGTTCTCTCTTCTGACATCAGAACCATTAAAAGATACACCGAGACATATTAAACATTTAAAGAGTTTATCTGAGCAAAAATCAGTTCGAGTGGACAGCATCCCATCTAGAAGAGAGAAAGGAGCTCCTCGGACCTGTACGAAATCAGAGACTTTTATAGGCAGAAGCGGGCTGGACGAGGCAGTTATACTGGCCAAAAAAGCAGTTTAGTTGTTGCAAAGTCACTTTCCTCCAGAAGATGTCGGGTGTCTGGCAGGCAGATGACCTAACCGGTGCTGACCAGGTGATTGGCGGGTTAAGATTCCGTCTCTGGGAGAGCCGAAACTGTAGTTAATTCTCAGTTTGGTGACGGGGGGCTTAGCATAAGTGACTCCATTTGGGGCCTGTGATCTTGTTTCTAACAGGGGCTAGTGTTTTTCTTTCTTTGTGGGGAAATCTGAAGTTAAAAACATGAGCTGCTGCCCTGCAGAGGGGGTTTGAACTATGTCGGTTCGCAGTAGTACAGAGTCAAGCCTGTGCCGTTTCTTCCTGATTTTGCACCGTTTTGTCTTTTCTGCACGCCTGTAGTCTAGGGGCATAGGAAGCATGTCAGGAGTCAGAATACCAGGGTTTGTGTTCAGGCCCTGGCCCGCACCAGCTGTTTAACGAGGAGCAACTTAGTCCTTTGGACCATTTTTACTACCTTATAGGCTTGTTACAAAGATTAAATTAGATGATGAATAGGATTGAAGTGTCTTAAATGTTTGAGGCATCAAGAGATGAGACAGTCAAAGACAAAAACATCTGCAGTAAAGTTCTAGTTCCTTAGCATGTTAACATACAAACATTTTACTTTCTGAGCGAATATTTCCTTCTCGGTAGATTGCCATCTTTTCATTTGGATAAAAAGTACATCTTGTAAAACTAAATATTGTTTTCCTTCTCCTCTTTCATTTAGTCCTTCCTTCTTCCCTCCCTCCTTGTTTCTCTTTTTAATTTTTTGTGGGCAGTGTGTGTGAAGGCTTTTCTGTGCTCAGAAGAAGACATTGATTCAAGGGATATGGGATTCTTAAAATTTGGTTATCATATTTATTAATTTATTTCATTTCTACTTAATTTTTAATTTTAACATATTCTAAATATGTAGAAAATAATACAGCAGACATCTGATCTAGACTTTTAACACATTTTTGGAGTATATTTGCTTTGGTTGCCTTTACTGAAAGATGCAAGATATTCACGAGACAGCCAAAGTCACAGACCCACATCTTAACCTGTTCTCCCTTTTCCTCTGCACCTTCTCTGCTAAAGGGTTTCTGCATCCTTTCCATGCGAGGTTTTGAACTTTAGTAACCATAAATGTCTCTATAAGCAAAAGAAGGTATTTTTCTCTGTTTTGAAAATTTATACACATTTATTCTTACTGTATTTACCATCCTTCAGTTTCCTTTTTCTTTCCCAGTATTAGACTCGTTAAAACATACACACCTAGTTTGTTAGTGTTTACTATTATACAGCATTCAGTTTTATGACCGTTCCAGATTTTATCTATTATGGACTTTGTAAGGTTATTTCCAAGTTTCTGCAACTATAAATGTATCTGCAGGAAATTTTCTCGTGTCTATGTAGGTGTGATACCTTCTTTGGATTATATGCCTCCCAGTGGAATTGGCCGGGTTGTTGTGTGTTTACATGTGCGCCTGAACTAGATATTTCCACCTGCTCTTTCAAGAGGCTGCACCAACTCCCAACCCTGCTGGCAGTCAGTGTGGTTACAATCCCTTCTCCTTATTCAGCTTTGAAATGTTTGTCAAACTTTTCACTGTGATTTACTGTGTATTTCCTCAATTACTCATAATTTGGTAGTAATTTGACCATGTTTTTATATTTAGACCATGTTTTTATATTTATGTTGGCTATTCAGATTTCATCCTTTGTTCATTTTTTTCTGTTGTGTTCTTTGTTTAAAATAGTTAGAGGAATTTTAATGTTCTCCATACCAGTCATGTGCATTATAAATATCTTCTCCATGTCTGCTTTGCATTGTTTTGATTATGATGCTTATAATATATTTTATAAGACAGATTTGTTTCATTTCAATGTAGCTAGATTCTTCCTTTACGATTTGCTGTTTTGCATGTGTGTCTTGTTTAAGCATTCCAATTCTACCTAGATGTCATAAATACATTTTCCTATGTTCTATTCAGGAGGGTGTCAAAGGCTTCACCTTTAGATCTTTGAGGACACAGGTGTCATGTGTATGGTATGAAGAGAAAATCCGTATTAGAAAAAGTCATGCTAGCTGTTTTAACAAATAAACCCCCAAATCTCAATGGTCTTACCCAATAAAAATTTATCTCTTTCAGGTAAGTCCAAAACGGGTGTTTCAGATTGGCAGGTGTCCCTCCTCTAACACTTGCCTCAGGGACACAGGCTCCTTCCACATTGTGGCTCTGCTATTTGACACTTGGCTTCAAGGTTGCCGGAGGAGTGGGGAAGCCAGGGTGATGGCACAGGAGTCTTCCATTGGGTCAGACCTGGAGGTGGGTGCATTGATTCTGCCTCCTTCCATCAGCCAGAGCTCAGGTGCATGGTCACCTCTAAATGCAAGAGAGGCTGAGAAAGGCCATTTAGCCATGTGCCCATGAAGAAGAGAAAAGAAAAAGAGAGGTCTACTTAAATGCCACTCCCCCCCCACCATAATGATAGGTGAATGCTTCACCACTTTTTAAAATAATCTCACTGAATTATAATGGCACTCTGTTATATACCACGTTCCTATCTGTTATGTTGGGTTAATTTTTGACTCTGTTTGGTTCATTTGTCTATTTGTCCCTAAACCTTACTGTTCTTGTTAATACAACTTTACAGTTAGTTTTGGCAGCTGGAAGAATAATTCTCAGTTCACTTTTATTAAGAGTATACACTTTGTATACCTAGAGAACTACAAAAATATGAATTCCAAAGTGGTGATAATATACTTGCCTTAGTGGGTATTTTTTTTTTTTTTAGTCTTTGCATGATCTGTGTACAGTTTTTCCACCATCTGCTCACACATCTTTGCCCCAGGCTGGAATTGTTTCACCTCTAGAATGAATTTCATTTGTCTGTGAATTTCACAGCTAACAGCTGTACCACTACTTGTTCAATTTGAAAAGGTGTCAAGGTTGCCTCCAGTAGCTCTTTGTTATTAAGTTTAAATGTAGACAGAACATCTTAAAACCCTAAGAAACCAACATTTTTAGACAGTTTAGGCTAGCTGCTTCTTAGACTCCATAATAATAAGTAGAATACACACCAAGGGCAAAGCAAATGATTCTGCCATGTCTTGAAATCGACATGATGATGGTTACAATCACAGGCATTCACAGGTATAAATCATTTAAATACAAAAATGTTTCCTAATTTATTTCCTTTGCATGCAAGAATAGGTAAAGAAAAACACTTTCCTTCAGAATAGTTTTTTGTTGATAAATGGTTTAAGATACATTAAATGTGGAAAAACCAGGGGTTCTCAGCATCAGCGTCGGGAGAGGATGGGGCTTCCGGTTTTCAGAGGATAATGGCTTGTGGGAGTGGAAAGGAAGGAAGGTGACAGGTGGAAAGCTGCAAAGGGCTGGGACGTGCTGCACCGCTCGCATCTTTCATTGTCCAATTTTCTCTCTCCTTACGTTCCCACCAGAAGTGTCAGGAGCTAAGGCAGAGATACAACAGACTCAATGTTCCCTCACTGCATTTGTGTTTCTAACTCCTTCTCACGACGGCCTCCTAAGCAGCCTGAAGCTTCCACAGGCTCTGCTTTCCTGCCTGATTACAACCCTCACGTGCTTTTTCATCTCTCCAAGGAGCCTGCGTTTCGATTTTGGTTAGCTTGCTGACAAGTTAAGCCATGAAGATACACGGGTAGGCAACTAGTGAATTTGATGGAAACTCTACCCACAGGCAAGCCCACAGGGCAGCTGTTGTGAGCTGTGCTGGCAGCTGCCGGTTCTCTAGTTGGTAAGGTTGGTGCTACCTTTATATATTTCCCCTCATTTTTTTTAATAAACAAACACTGCTAGATATTAGGGACACTGCCCTCCAGTTGCTCATGTATTCATTAGTTGATACAAATGCCCGTTTTTAAAAAATAATTCAACAGCCATTCAGTAAACACCTACTGTAAGATGAGTTTGCTAAGTGCTGGTCCAATGTTGAATGTTGAACGATAGGGTCCCTTCTCTGAAGGAGCTTGTGATTTAACGAGGGAGGGAAATAGTCACACACACACACACACACACACACACACACACACACACATTGATAAGGTTGTGAAGGAAAAGAGCAAGTAAATAAAGTAATGAGGGGACTTTCTTAAGAAAGGACTATGTCTGGAGTGGAGGACAGAGCCCTGGGCAAAGGGTACTGGTTATGCCAGGGCTTTTGGGAGGGATGAAGGAGCATGGAACGTTGAGGTAACTGAAAGAGCACAGAGCGGGAACTAGTTCTCAATGAGGCTGGAGATGTGATAAGAACCAGAAGATGCAGGAACTTAGAGAATGTTAAGAACCAGAGATTTCTGTTTCTTCTTTAGAACAGCTGTAATGAGATCAGATCGGGGGACACAATGGCAGATTTGGTTAAATTGATATAGCATGATGGGATTGGATGTGGCTTGGCTCCAGGAGATGGAGATGACAACAGAGAAGGGGGACAGGCATTAATGGACAGGATCTAGGAGGTAGGGGAGGTGTCAGGGGTGATTCACAGGAGAAACACACGATAGTGGAGCAGACATAAAGCTAAAAACCAAAACTTTATGAAGGAACGCTATTTACTGCCAAGTTACCCAATAAAAGAATAATGACCTTCTTGTTGAAGTCAGGAAATAGAAAGCAATTCTCTTTCTTATTGAGATTTCATGTAAGTGGGAAAAGTTCGCACAAACTATAAGGAAATATCAAGATAGCCCAGTCAATTCTGATACTTTCAATCACAAAATTCTGTTCTCTACTGCCATTTCTATTTTGGGATCTAATTAATTATAAACATAGATACCAGATTGAACTTACATGTAGGCAGCTTAAGAAATAAAATATGACAGGCAGAATAGGACATTGCAATTATAATCTACCTGTCAAAGTGCTTTGAGGATGAAAGTCAAGTGATTTCTGTCCTCGGAGGGCATGAAAAATTATTTGGAAGCAAGCCATTTAGAACTTTCCATCTAAAATAAGGATACATTCAGAGCATTTATTTACATACTTTAAAATATATAAAACAGTATTTTATAGTGATATAAGTACGTAAAGAATTTGTGAAATAATACATAAAAGCATGCAAAAATACCAAACTTGAGGTCAGGGGGCTCCTTCTGGGGAGTGAGACAATGCAATGGGCTAGATATATATGGCTAGATATATGGCTTTATCTACATTTTTTTAAGTTAAAAAATAGTAAAAATATAAAAAACATATAGATCAAAATGTTACTAACTAGTAAATCTAAGATTCTAAGACTCTAATATGGTGCCTATTATTTTCCATATTTTCTGCACATTTGAAATATTTTATTATTAAATGTTTACAAAATTTAAAAATGAATTTTTGTGTTTATCATATGGTGATAGGAACTATCTCATGGTTTGGAGAGGCCAGACATTCTGTTTTCTAACTTCTTCTAGACAAGGTTTTTAATCCTAGTGTTTTTATTTTTGTTTCTTCTCTTTGAAAAGACATATTAAGCTACACAAATGATGGAAATATTTGCTGCTTTCAATGGTAAATTATGATACAGTAATTTCATGGAGATGATAACTGGTAATAATAAGTTATAAAGGCAGCATTTTTAGGTTATTTTACTTTTCTTTGTTTTGATGAAGAGAATAGTAACATGTTGTATGGTAGGAAAAGGGCTGGATTTTAAAGCCAGAATACTAGTCCTCATTTACCCTTTTATACAAAGTAAGTGTATTAATTTCAGCAAATGACTTGTATTGTCCTTATTTTCTTTAGCTGTAAGGAAGAAAAGATTGGGAGTTAATGTTTTTAGTTATGGTCTGGCTTTTACGTCCCAGGGTTATGTTCCTGTTTTGCTTATGGCGATACTACCTTATCTCATGGTAACAGTACCATACCAACATGACCATACTTCGTAAATTTTGTTTTAATGTAGTTAAAAATACTTTTTTTATTGATGAAAAATGCGGACACACATATGACACACATGTGGAAAAGTGCACAAATCATAAATGTATAATTTGACCAGAGTTTAGGTCAAGATTTGGAACATCACCAGTGCGCTGTCTTCCACCCCCTTCTGGTCACATCCCTGCCACTCAGGCAATTTCTATCCTGCATTCCAACATCATAGATGAGCTTTGCCGGTATACAACTCAATATGTGCCTGCTGTTTTTTGCTCATCAATATATCCGGGGAATCATCGTAGTTATTGTAGTTGTTAATTGCTCTTATTCATTAGGATGTAACAAAGACTGGCAAACGTTTTTTGTAAAGCGCAAGATTGTAAATAGTTTCAGCTTTGTGAGCTCTTTGGCTTTAAATGAAGAACCCAAAGAAACAGTACAACTTTATCTATCTGTCTACCTATCTTTCTATCTGTCTATCTATCCATCTGATAATTACTAAAAAAGGAATGCTCAAAATGATTCATTGGGGAGCAGGAAGAATATATTAGACCTTGATTGATATTTACTTTATATTTTTAATTTTATTTTGATGAGATAAAAATTCATTAAAAGATGTTAAGTCCTATAACTTTTATTTTCAGAACATTATGGTATCAGAATACATTAATATACTCAGAAAATGCTAAAACCTCATTAATATTGGGGACATTAAATATACCTGTCTCAGTGATAGTCAGGTTCAATAAATAAGTAGCAAAGATAGAAGGAACTTAATCTATATAACAATTACAAAATGGAAAAGAAATCTTGATAAATCCTGAAAATTTGCCATCATAAAGACCACATTGTGTAACAGAAGCCGTAATGTTACAGAATTGGAAATAGACAAGGGAATACGAAGAACTCTGACACAAGAGTCCCACCCAAGTCTAATCTAATCAGGCTCTGGAGTGGGGCTGAGGTATCTCATACGTTGAGAGCAGCCTAAGTGTACCCTGAGTTGAGAATCACTGCTTTTTGTCTCATTGTGCTTTCCACGTACATTTTTATTATTGTACGTTTTCCAGAGGACAGGCACGTGACCAGGACCATTTATGTCATTGTGTAGGTTCATAGTTAAGGTTTGATTCTCTGTTACTGTGAAAGTAGTACATTAGTTACAACAAGTAGGTAAAAATTCTAGCATTGTGTTTTGAAATATGTGAGAAAAAAATATTTGTGAATGTAGCAACTCCTGTAAATGAATTAAACATTCATTTAAAAGCCATTCAAGAAAAATAACACAATAAATAAAGAATTAGATGGGAGGAATCAATAAATACAGAAGCAAAAATGAGTGAATTAGAAAATGAAAGAATGTTAGACTTTCTTGATAAAACAAAAGGCAAAAGATAAACTCAAATCTTGAAAAGACCAACAAAATAAATGTTTTTGTTTTTATTTCAACTCTGTTCCAAAAAGGAGAAAACACAATGTTACAAACGTAAAGAAAATGTAACTACAGATTTGGGGGATTTAAAATATTGTAAGAATATATCATGAACATATGTAAGAATTGTATTATGTAAAAACATAATACAATTATGTTGATAATAATTATATAATTACTGGTCACCTGCTATATATAGTCACATAATTCTCAGCATAGCTCTAGGACTGGTTTTTATTATCCCTTTTTTTTTTTTTTTTGGTCGCACGCGGGCCTTTCACTGTCGTGGCCTCTCCCGTTGCGGAGCACGGGCTCCGGACGCGCAGGCTCAGTGGCCATGGCCCAGCTGCTCCACGGCATGTGGGATCCTCCCGGACCGGGGCACGAACCCGTGTCCCCTGAATTGTCAGGCGGACTCTCAACCACTGCGCCACCAGGGAAGCCCTATTATCCCTTTTAAATCAAATCTTAGAGAGGTTAAGTTACCTACTTCTGGTAACAAGGTAGCAAAATCAGTTATCAAACTCAGGCTGTCGAATTCCAGAAGCTCTTAGCCACTTTGCAATATTGTCTTTTAAAAGGAATAAATTATAAACTGATAATGGAAAAAAATGAGTTTTTTTTCCTGTCAAACTAACTCCTTTTACTGAAGAGACTCCCCATTCTGCGATCACAAGTGCTTGAGAACCAAGTCAATAGGTCCTGATACAGACTAATTCTTGTTCATTACTGATTTCCTTTGGGCATAGCTCTGTGTTTTTACTATAAACTCTTGTTACTATGTAAGGGAAGCTTTAGTTGCTTGTTTTTCTTTCTAAGTTCAAAGGGCAAGCTAATACTGAATATAAGATTGAGGTTTGTTTTCTTAAAGGAGGAAGAAAGAGAGATTGGCTCGAATGAAATTTTATTGACCCATCTTTTCCTTTTCTTAATATTTGTACTGAAGTGAATGGTAACCTATATAACACTACATTCTTAGTATTCATCCTTCTACAGAAAAGAATAGAAAGTTAGAATTATATTGAATGAAATGAAATGAGTTTACAGGGTTTTTTTTTTCTTTAGGGTCTTCCTCTATCAAAATAGAAAAAGGACACCACTGGTATTAGTACATTATATACAGTAATACTTGACGTGAACTCATTTATTTTTGCTTCTTTTGGGTCTTGTTAGGCTTGTTTTAAAATAAAACACAACCTGGGGCTTCCCTGGTGGCGCAGTCTCAGTAGAATCCTTTTAAGCCTGTGCCCCAAAGATCTCATCTTGTTTATCATACCTACCAGTTAATTTGTGTTTGAAAGGAAAACACAGTTGAAGTCCGTGGAGAGATGTTTTCCCTCTTAAGTGTGTAAACATTTGAGGTGCATCAAAAGGCCTGTCTTCGGGCTTCCCTGGTGGCGCAGTGGTTGGGAGTCCGCCTGCCGATGCAGGGGACGCGGGTTTGTGCCCCGGTCCGGGAAGAGCCCACGTGCCGCGGAGCGGCTGGGCCCGCAAGCCATGGCCGCTGAGCCTGCGCATCCGGAGCCTGTGCTCCGCAACGGGAGAGGCCACAGCAGTGAGAGGCCCGCGTACCGAAAAAAACAAAAATAAATAAATAAGTAAAACACAACCTTAAACGTGTATATAAACATGAGATATTCCACAGATTTTCACATGTGGCATAAAGAAAATAGCTTTATTTCTGCATAGTTGCATGTACCTGAATTGTGGTAAATACAGTAACCAAGAAATGATCTAAGTGCCTATTTCTCCCCACATCCTAGAAGAAAAGGGAATGATCTTAGTCTGTTTTTACAAAAGTTTTGAGAATGACTTGACAGTTGTCACAAGGACTGCTATTTTCTCTTTCAGCTGGAGCAACCATTTGTTTTCCATTTCCCAAAGCGACTCGACTCTGATTTTATCCCTTAACTTCACGTCCTATTCTCTTTAGGGATTCTAAATAGTGGTCAGAATTATTGGGGAATTATATTGATACTATTGGAATCACCCCACAAAAATCCCTGAAGAGGTTTTCTGTTAAGAACATCAATCGCACTATTGACTTGGCTCCGGGTAAAATTTGAGGTAAATCAGCAAATGAAGATTTAGAATCTTTGTTCTTTGATATTTATATTGGCGACAATGAGAGCTTGTGTGCGTTTCCGTGGGCCTCCTGACAGCAACGCTTGTGTGCC